>NC_056737.1:1636376420-1636588920 GCF_019279795.1 Protopterus annectens
AGTCAAGTCCCCAAATTATGTGGACATCCTACAGAAGGGCCTCACTGAGATAGATGCCTGGTGTCAGAGCCATGGCCTCAAGTTCAATGCCAAAAACTGCAGTGTCATCCCCTTTGGTAAAAACTCTGTACCCATGAACAACCACATAGGCAGCAATCTACGTAATACTGAATGTGTTATAAGAGACCTTGGGACCCAGGTGGACAGTAGTCTCTCCTTTGATAGTCACATCGCCACAGTAGTCAGGAAGTCCTTCTATGTGGCACACCTCATCATAAAAGGGTTTTCATCCAAGAAAAAAGAGGTCATTGTTCCCCTCTACTCGTCACTCATTAGACCCATTATAGAGTACGACACCCCTTTTGGAATGCACCTCACAAGACATCTGCAGCAGCTGGAGAGGCCACAGAAGTACATCACAAAGAGGATTACTGGCCTCAAACAAATGCCCTACACTGACCACCTCAAAAAACTCCAGCTTTACTCCGTAGCATATCGACTGCTCCAAGGTGATCTCTGCCTAACATATAAAGCTATGTCAAACCCAGAGATGTTGGACATGCTACACCTAAAGAAATCCCAATTCCTCTGAGCTACATGCTCTAGGGACCTAAACCTTGTCACCACAATAAACAGGACACGCTGGAGGGATAGATTCCTGTCCCAGAGACTTCCAATACACTGGAACAAGCTACCCAACTATGTTAAGCAAAGTTCTTCATTAGCACTCCTCAAGAAAAATCTTAATGAGTGGATGGGAAATAGGAAATGCACCCTGGGGATCACTTCTGTGTCTTTGCTGAACAGTGGCACAGGAAAATAACTTTCTTGGGTGGCGTAAGCTATGGAACCTTGATGGCTAGGCTTACTTAGGCCCTTGGACCGATAGCCTAGTACCTACCTATGAAACTATGAACCTATTTATGTTTGTGTGTGTGCATATGTGTGTGTGTGTGTGTGTGTGTGTGTGTGTGTGTGTGTGTGTGTGTGTGTGTGTGTGTGTGTGTGTGTGTGTATATAGCTATATATATCTATATCTATATATATATCTATATCTATATACATATATATATATGATCCATACAGATGCTTGACTGCATCTTTCACCTAATCCCAATTTGGTGAGCATACTTGCATGAAAGTGCACATGGTAGCGTCATCACCTCATAGCAAGACGTTGTCCCGTTCGATTCCCAGCTACAGTGTCTTCTGTGTGGAGGCATATGTGAATGGGGTGTGCCTTCGTTGAAGGCTGTGCATCAGGGCTGGTAACCCGGTACGTAAAAATCCACTACCAATCATTAGCGGACTGGAGTTCCGCTGTGGCGACCCCTAACCGGGAATTCCGAAAGACGCAAACTTGCATGAAAGTGCTGTTCACTGAACCAGCACTTTCGCATAAGTATGCTTGTTGTGACCTCGGAGTGAGAATATTAAAGTAGGGGGGTGGGAGGGGTGCAGCCCCCCACATCAGGGTGGTGTAGGGGGGGTTGCCCCCCTGCATTCAAGTAGAGTTTTTTTTTTAACATACTTTAATGAAAGTGTTTTTTCGATTAAAGTGCTTTCATTAAAGTGTGTTCGGTGGTAATGGATATGTGCTTTTGATCTTTCAATCAAAAGTCCTATATCCAAGTATATATGTATGTATATATATATATATATATATATATATATATATATATATATATATATATATACAGCTAGATATAGATAAAAACATAGATTTCCCTCGCTTCTCTCATTCCTGCACATGCTTGTGAGTGTCTCTGTGTGTGTATGTGTATGTATATATATATATATATATATATATATAAAATGGGTCCTATATATTTTATCAACAGTATGGTTGTCGAAATTACTATTAGTGAAAGTGCATTTTGTCAAACATGCACTTTCACTAAAGTAAACAAATAGAAAGGAAAACATGCAATTTGCATGTTGCCTTAGTTGTACATCAACATATACTGCTGATATACAATTAGGGAAAGTTTTGTTGAGATTGTAGTATAGTGGGGATAAGGGAATATTCCCTTTTCCTCACTGTAGTATGATATCGGAGTGAGAATATTAAAGTAGGGGTGTGGGGGGCACAGCCCCCCCACATGGGGGTGCAGGGGGGGCTTGCCCCCCTGCATAACACTGTTTAGTGTGCTGTTTTACTTTTTTAGTTAGTTTTTGCTTTTTTATTCTGCGAAAGTGCATTTTCGATAGAATGCACTTTCGCGGAAGTAAGTTTGAGGAAGTATTGTTCGATGAACTGTACTTTCGATTTAAAAACGTAGATCCATATATATATAAATTACAGAAAGAGAGCTACAGATATAGATATAAATACAATGCAGCATAAGTGAGGTGCTGCCCTCTTGAATGTGTCATACTTTGGATAAGACATTAAATTAAGGACCCATCTGTTTGAATTGTTGGTAGCTGAGTTAGACATAAAAGATCTCAAACATCAAAACGAGTAGGGTGTCTGTTATTTGACACAACATAGAAAACATTATTTACACATTTACAAAATTTACATATTTGCAGTCATATATATATATATATATATATATATATATATATATATATATATAATATACACATTTCTATTTCTATTTATCATTTTTCTTGTAGCATCCTCGTTATTCTGTCATAATTGACCCTACTCCTTCTAACATAACCATAATCTAATTATTTACAATATCCCTTCCAAAATCAGTTTCCCTTTAAACAAAATTTCATTCAGCATTTTATTCCAAATAACCTATATTACATAAAATTAATTCGTATCTACTCCTCTCACACATTCTTTTTTATTATTCTTATAATATCTGTACATAACCATATCCATCTCCAGATTGCCTATGTCATTAATATTCACAAAAAAAAAATATTCAAATACTTTTTCCATAGCTTCTCCACTCTTTTGCATTTCTGAAAAGAATGTGCTGTTGTCTCTTCCTCCCCATAAACTAGACACACTCTTTCAACTTTATTTTTGTTGGGCATATTCCTCTTAATATGTATACTCTCTTCACCACACCTCTTCACATTACTCAAACCAATCAGCTCATTACACCAATTAAAATTCCTCTCTGCTTTCCCACTCCTACCATAATCTCCTCCCTTCTAGTCTCGCTAACTATATCTCTCCTTTCCCTGTAACTTCCTGCCTCACCTCTATATCCAATAATCCTACTACTGTTCCTCAGTCTCCTCATTCGTACTTACTCTTATATATCTTTAGACTCTCACTCCTTATATCTGACTGCTTATCTTTCATTATGATTCATTCATATCATTTTACTTCTCTTCTTCTTTCTCTATGAGCATCTTACCACACTACCCTCTTTCATCAAAAACCACCACCCACACTCTCTATCACTCACGTTAAAATCACCACCCTCCACTCACATCTAATCTCTCCATCTCTCTATTATTTCTGACCTTCACACCTCTTCAAGACTAACACTTTTCCAAAGACCTTACTCTCTTTGAAGTCAAGATCTGCTAATATAGACTTCTTTACACATATTATTACTTTCTTTTATTTTTCAAAAATATTATTACTTTCTTAGCTACACTTCTTCTGAAAGGGAATATCTATCCCAACCAAGTTCCACTTGTCACTACCTCTCACAGCCACATACCTCTCACTGCACTCCCAAGTTCTCATCCCTCACCCCCTCTCCCTCTCTTAAAACATTAAATATCTACTCTTTAAATATTCATATCACAAATATTGAAATCTTACCCCCAGGTTATAACATCTTTCACTCTGATATAATCAAAAAGACTGGTGGAGTCGTTGCCATCCTCTACACTGACCAACTTAATTTCTCCCCACTTTCCATTTCTATACCTAGCTTTGAGCCTGCTGAACTTTTTATTTTAATCTGAACTCACGCAAAAAAATTGCCATAGCCCTTAGCTATATCTCTCCAGGGAATAACATTCCTATCCTTGAGAGCATACTCTCATGGATCGCTCAATATGTAGCATCCAAAACCATCATCCTTAGTGATGTAAACATAGACTGAACTAAACTTACAACTACATATTCTAATCTCAGCATCATTTTTCATGGCTTCCACCAACACATCTTCTCCCCTACTCAAAATAACAAAAACTCCATTGCTGGGCCACCCTAGACTGGATTACCACCTCAGATCACAATGTTTATCATAACCCTTGGACACTTCCAATATATCTCCAAAGATACTCCCAGCAAACACCTAAAGACCACCTTTAAAGAAAATGTCATAAGCTCACCAACTTCAATCCAGATACTTTTAACTCTAAATTGTCCAACATAAACTGGTCCTTCCTTCATCAACTCTTTCTCAACAAGGCTGTTAAATCATTCAGTCAAATTTTCCTAGACATTTTTAATTCACTAGCACCTACCAGAACAATCAGAATTAAACTTACCTTTGCCCCTTGGTATACCAAACATACCTACTCCATTATGCATAAAAGTGATAGTGTTTGTAAAGCCTGGGTCAAAAACAAATCCCCTCCCCTAAAAAGCTATGTATCAATGATAAGACTTTCTTCTGCTCCAAACAAGCAAACCCACAGAATAACACAAAAAAATTCTGAGCAACCGTTAATAATATTCTTTATCCTGGCAACCCTGCCACTCTCAACCCCTTCCCACATAACACTGCTACTGAAACAGCCACTCTTCTTAACAACTATTTCATAGAAACAATCCAAAAATTAACTAAAAATAACACTTCCTCTACCCCTCCTTCATCCAACAACAACTCCCAATAGCTTCTCATTAAATTCAGTTCCCACCACCTACATCAAATCTTTCTTGCTCAAACTCAAACCTTGTTCCCCCTCTGCTGATAAAGTACCTTCTTACTTTCCTAAAATTGCTGTAGAATCCATTGCCTACCTTGTCTCCATACTCATGAATAGATCCATTAATGAAGACTGTGTTCCTAACATATGGAAATCCTTTACAGTCCCACTACATAAGGGTGGAAACTCTACCAACTATTCTAATTACAGGCCCATTGTAATCCTGCCCCCATCTCCAAAATTCTTGAAAAATGCATACATACCCAGTTACACAAACAACTGCTTGACAATAACCTGCTAACTTCCATGCAACATGGTTTTCAGCCCCACCACAGTACATCCACTCCACTACTTTCTTTCACCCAAACAGTAGCTGAGGCCTATGACAACAACATGATGATCTCCTGCTCTTTCCTCATTCTCTCTAAGGTTTGTGATATGGTCTCTCACTCTAAACTTCAAAATAAACTCTCAGACCTCAATCTCTCTCTCTGTAAACTGGTTCTCCAGCTACCTCTCCAATAGGCAACAATCTGTTCGCTGGCAAACTGGTTTCTCCCCCTTCTTTCCGGTCAGCACAGGAGTTCCTCAATGACCATCCTGGGCCTCCTCTTGTTTAATATTTCACTAACAAATTACATTCTGCTTGTAAACTTTCAACTCTATTACAATATACCAATGATTCCACACTTATCACCACCAGCCATAGTATTCCTAATCTCTTAACGCTCACTCAGGACTCCTTCCTATCTGTCAAAACATGACTGTCCAATAATCAGCTAGTACTAAATCCTAGGAAAACAAAACTCCTTCTCTTCTCTCCTAGAACACTGACACAACACAAATCCTACTTTATCATCACCTCCCTCAACGATACCATCATTAAAGCTGAACCTCATATCAAACTACTTGTCACCATAATTGACGCTGAACTAAAATTTGACCTACACATCCAACAATGTATAAAAAAAAAACACCAGAAACTTGGACAGCTTTACAGAAATCAGAAATTCCTTACACCTCCCTCCAAACATTCTCTGGCTCAGTCACTCCTCCTACCTTGTCTACTTCATACTGCCCTTATCCTTACAAATATTCAATCTGCTCTACTGACCAAACTAGACCAAACATACAATAAAATAGCCAGATTTGCCACTAACCTTCCTCACAATTCTCATCACTGTCTCACCCTAAAGAAACGTGAATGGCCTGATTTCTCTCATCAGCTAGTACTTCCTCAATTACATATCACACATTTTGTTCTCTACAATCACTATTCCTGCCCCTCCATCTCCAATCTAGTATCTTGCTACACCTCCCTCTGACACCTCCACACATCTGACAAACACCTTGACATCTACAAACCCAAAAAGAACATTGGAAAGTCCCTTTACAAGTACTTGGTAGCTCATGTCTGGAACACACTCCCTCTGAATTTAAGAAATATCTTCCCAAAACACCAGTTTAAAACAGAATTAAAACACTATCTCCAAAAGACTTGGTCCTGCCCATGCCAAGCCCCTACATGACATCACTATTGACTCTACATCCCCTTTTCTGGACTTGCTCCTCTTCGATTCTATTAGAACTATCTCCTCCAATTTCATTCACTCTCTGACATGTAATTCATTGATTTTACCTTCTTCCATCAAAAGGATAGAACTTATTCCAATGTTATGTCACTTTAGTTAAACAACTGAGTGTTACCTCTTTTTACATTGTATACTTTTGTAATAGAAGTTTCATTGGATTATTGAGTTTATGTGCTATAGACTGGAGCTTATCTCCTCATGTTATGTGACTATATTTTTGACCGTTATTGTTACTGTATATCTTTTGCATGTCTGTGTATTATTTGAAGCTTTTCTCCTTGGGTGTCCACTGAAAATGGGCCCTTGGCTCAGTTGGACCAATCCGGTTTACAAATGTCAAATAAAATAAAAAAAAAATATTTTTTTTTTATTACCAGTTTCCATAGGAAATCTTTAGACTCTTCTATCTTGTGTTTACTTTTTCCTTACTTTAATGGCTTTAATTCTTCTTCTGGTAAGTTTTCCCATGGAGTTACATAATAATAATAATATTGTTTTATCGCATTATTATAACACATCCTTCTATCTGTTCCTATATCATCATTTTTTTATCTTGCATGTTAGTATTTTTTCTTGATCATCTTTAATGTCATCATTTACATATTTTCTTCTCTTTTTCGTATTCTCATAGTCTCTTATTATGTTTTTTGTACCTGTATTTAAACATTCTCATATAAACACTCATTCTCTTCCTTTACACACTTTAATAGTCTATACAAGTTTCAGGAAGCAGAGTAAACAACTACATTTAGTAATTTCTACCCCCTTCTTCACTTATATACAACACAGCTCTTTTCACTGGGTTAAATTTTAAACCCCATATGAAAGAAAACACAAATTGCACAATTTACTTATCATATTTTACTGGAAGCATACAAACAAAAATATGGTCTCCACAGAAGACATATTATTTCTTTAATCAAACCCTTCCATTGCTTCACAGCTACATCATTTTTCATACATTTTATTCCCAGCAGACACTTCATTCATTCAAAAAATACACAACCCAAATTTTCACCACATCACTCAGTCCCTTACTTTTGTCTTTATTCAAGTTCATTCCACTTTTCTTTAAAAAAACATTCATGCAAACCAGCACTTCCATCATCCATTTTTTGTTGTTAGCAACTACAACTGCATCATCTGCATATATCAAAACTACCAGTATCACCATCTACTTTTGCATCACATCTCTACAATATTTTATTTTAGAATTTACTTTACTCACTATCAACTATATTACCAATGGAAACAACATGTCGTTCATGGGGCATCCTTGTCTTATAATACACTTCATGCATATATCTTTACTCAGCCACTCATTCACTAAAACTCTCACTCTTTAATTCTGTTATGCTGACATATATACTTTCCCAATTCTATTATCTATTATCTCTTCAGTACTTATTCATAACATCTCACAAAGCATAGTGTCCTACTGTATCAAATGCCTTGCTACTATCACCTAGCATAAGTTTCACACCCTCTCTTTTACTTTGAACATCATCCACAATTTCTTTCATAACCAATACCAATTCTTGATATCCCTTCCCTTTTATACCACATATACTTCCTTCCATGATATCCCTCACACTTCCTTTACTGAATGCACTTCCTTAGGTGAAATTTTTTGGATCTACATCAGCTTATCAAAAGCTGATAACATTGAATGCTAGTTGAGTGACCTCTAAATGTCAAACAACCAAAATAGCAAAGACACGGATCAGCAATTTTTTTTCCCTGGGAAAAAAAAAATCGCTGGGCTCTTATCGGGAGTTTGCCATTTCCTCCACTGTGGTGCGATCTCGGAGTTGGTATATTTAAGTAGGGGGGTGTGGGGGGGGCACATCCCCCCCCCACATCAGGGTGTGTGTGAGGTGAAGCCCCCCACTTTTTATTTATATATATATATATTTATTTATTTTTTTGCAGAACAGCAATTTTTTTCGAAAAAAATCGCTGTTCAGTGTCTTCGCTATATTGGTTGTTCAAACTTTTGTGGTCGATCAACTAGCATTCGATGTTACAAGCTTTCAATAAGCTGTTATAGACCCAACTTTTCCCAGTGATTATCCTATTTTTTTCCTTATTTACGCTGATTGTTTGTTTCTATAACACACAAATGCATGAAAATACAGGGTATAAGTAAAATGTCCTATGCAGACCACCTCAAGGGCCTATCCCTGTATTCCATCTCCTACAGGCTTTTGAGAGGAGATCTATGCCTGGTATATAGGGCATTGTCAGACCCCACTCTAATGAACCTCCTGCATATCCATAAAACAAAGAGCACCAGACTTACCCATTCTAAATACTTAAACCTGGTCTGTGATATAAATAGGATCTGCTGGAGAAACAGGATTGTATCCCAGAGACTACCCCTTCTCTGGAGCAGGCTCCCCATCCATGTGAAGCAGAGTTCCTCCCTAATCCAATTCAAGTGTAACTTGAATGATTGGATGGAGAAAAGGAAATTAATCCCTGGTTTGGTAGTGGCACTTATATCTCTAATGGACACAGGCAGGCTGTAAATGGTTCATTTCTCAGGCCATTGCTAGTAAATGTTTCACCTCCCAAGCCCCTGTTTGCATTTATCAGGGATACCAGAACTTGTTAAAGATTTGGCATCAATAGGTAGGCTTAAAAAGGCCTTTGTGATCATTAGCCCAGTAAACACCTATGAACTTATTAACCTATGTGTTTCTACTCAGCTCCTGGCTAGACAAAAATTCCAGTCCGCCAACACAGTGTATTCTAAGCTATGCTATCTCTCACCTTATCTCTGGACACTATGCTGACATATTATATCTACATTCTGTGTCTATTTCATCCCTTTTCCCTAAACCACTCACTTTCCTCTTCCATGTCCTCACCACTTCCTACTCTTCTTCAATTCAAGCAAGTTATTTAAAGCCTAATACCAAGTTGCTTCAGGCATTTGTGACCTTTAAGTCTGAAAAGGGTCTTGCGAAAACTCTGGAAGGAGTTGCATGTAACACGAGGAAGGGAATCTGGAGGGTGCTCTTATGAGAAAAAGGACCTGGTAGCCTATGAATATGAAGATATTTCAGTATATGCCTACCTGCATGGAACTGTAAAGAGTGGATTTGGACTTATTTCTGTCTTTATGTTCTCTGTAATTTCTTTTCATTTATTAATACCCAGTTAGTTTGCCAAAATCATATATGTAAAGGAAAGTTGCACAAAATTTTAACTATCCTTGTAAAAGCCTTGTATGTAAAGAAATATTGCATATGAATCTGAAAGAACACTGCATTTTATAATAGACGTATTTGCCAAAAGAAGTGTGACAAATTTGTTGTGTCTTAAGTTTTGTCTGGCCAGAGGAAACAATTGTTTTATTTTTTTTACTTCACCATTAAAATAAACTTGCTTTAAAATAACAGTGTCTGTTCCAGCATTTATTTGTGCTAAACTGGAGTTTTCAGAAAACTGACTTTCTCGAACTACCTCCTTCACATAGATAATATTCCCTTCCAGAAACTGAATGCCAGAGTATCAGTTTACTAGCTGATTATAGAAGAACCTGTTTATTACACTGAGTGCATATGACATTGTTGTGAGGCAGAATTGAACAACTCTTGGCTCTACTTCAAGAAAGAAGTGCAGCCACTGATCAACACATGGTCAGTCTTCATAAAAGTGTACATTAACTGCTTTACCTCCATCAGCAGATTTCCACCTTGTTAAAATTCAGTTACCCACCTTACAGGGAATTCAGAAATCTGGCATAATCCAAAAGAATCGTGGACTGGAGAATGATGTAGTGTCTTACCTTGTAGAGAGAAGTGCTAGAGAGAACTGTCCCTTGGTTAAATGGTTGAGTGGTTCATTTTTTTATTTCATCTAACCAGAGATGCACTTATTGTTTATGTGGATCTGAATACACTGGTGCAGATGCCAGAAAATGAAAAAAATAAATATTCTCAAGGGCATCGGCTTCACCCAAATGAAGTACAGTATCATGTTTCAGAATTGTATATTCAATATGTGCAGACCAGTAAGATCATAAATTGTTGATTTAAAACATATTTTGAAACTGACTACAGCCTTGGAAAAAGTGCGGATACATTCTAGAAATTTTGCCATTAGGTAAGTTTGATTGGGCCCTGTCTACTGTCTGAAAGTATATCAACTGAATGTCATAACGCTGAATGGTTAACTTCATTAAGTGCAGAATCTGCGTTCTGTCATTGTGTTGCTACCAAATATATGAAATGTACTATCACAGTAGAAAGGAAATACTTACCAGGATTGTTGGATTTATGGAGCATAATTACACTGGCAATAGCATGGTAGGTCTGCAAGCCTAAGGCAACAGGTACACAGAGATACAAGAAGGATTAAAGTACAACACAAGTAGAAATGCAGGTTCTTATATAAATAGTTACATCCTCTAGCTCTGGTGCTTAAATTGTATCATAATGGAATTATCGGTCAAGATTTTGTCAGAATTTCATCAACTATGGAAGTTATGTGGAGAAATGCTTCAGTATTTATAATACCAAATAAAAATAAATCTGCAAGGATAAAAGACACAAAATCAGCTATGCTTTATCCCTAAGTAGAAAGATGCAGTATCTCTGCTACAGTGCTTTGACAAAAGACTCATTTGAAGTACTGAAGGAAGTTAGTATAAAAATCGACAAGGAAAGTGAATATTTCCAAAAAGACTCCATATGTTAATGTGATAAAATATGTGAGTTTAGAGACTGGCAGAGAAGGGTCCCTAGTTAAGATTACACTAAGGCAGATAGGTATAGAAATGGATGAAGGGACTGCTGGGCATCATACTGAAGAATAAGAACAATGGGAACCTGAAGAGAGTGATAAGCTTCTTCTTGTTATACCAAAGCAAAGAGGCAGACAGAAACAGAAGCAAGACTCTAAGTGAAAACAGGCATATCCACTCTTAGAATTAAAAAGAGAATCCGTCAGTACCCTGGTGGAATAAAATTATTTTCCTTACTTGTCCTTTATAGGGTATGAACTAGATGAAGGAGGAAATCATATTTTGATGATGTTGCCCCATTTGTCTGTTTGGAAATGGAGGCTATAATTATAGAAGCGATGTTAAGTGCTACCTCCTTTGTCTCTTTTTGCTAATTGTCTTCTGTTTAAATACTGTGGGAAGAAATGGCCAGAGAATTGTTATAGCTAGGCTTGTATATGCCCTAGGACCGATAGCCTAGTGCCAATCTATGAACCTATGAACCTATTTTGCTTATTTGTGTTACTTGTCCTCCAGTTCACACTCAGAGTTTTTCAAAAGAGGCACAAAAGCCATTATGATGGGCTTTGCAGACTAAGTGCAAGGTTTTTGTTGGGTGTCCCTGATGTAGTGTCATAGCCTATGCTTAATACAATGATTGAACAATATGGATGCGGGCAACCAATGGTGTCGTATTTAATTCAGTGAACCACTCAGGTGGAACCTAACATACATGAATTGTGAGATATTTGCATGCAACAGTTGAATATTTATGAAGCCTGTATCTAATTTTGCCTGTAAAAGTGACAAGTAACAACACCACTTGTCTGTCCACCAACAATGACTGGGTTATGGAGAGTGTGAGATGAATGTCACTGATTCAGCTACTGTAGTTAAGTAATAGAGCACTTTTTACTCATTGCATGCTATAAAACCTTCATCTCCCACTTGGGGTACCTCTAGGCCTACATCAAATTTCCCATCAGTTTTCTTAATGTAGGGTTAAGCTGTGTACTACTATAAACACACTTCCATTGCTTAATGCTGACACTATTTTGCAGCTTAGGCTTGGGCTGCAGCAAAATACTCAAGAAGTTCCTGAACTGCCATATCCTACTCTTGATTATGAAGGTGGTTCTTGAAAAATCTGATGAGTCTCCAAGGTAAGCACCACGAAGGAATGCAAACTATGTGTCCCAGTTCTGCATAATACCCACTTGTCGTGCATTGGTCTGTATAAAATGTAACACTAAGTTAGAAAAATTATTCAGATCAAGAAGACTTCTACTGATATGGTTCCTTACACAGAAGGCCTCTGACTAACACAGAAGGCCTCTGGCTAACGAAGTTCATAGATGACTGCAAAGGAGCCATAGTCATGTCCCCAAATGATGTGGACATCCTACAGAAGGACCTCGCTGAGACAGATGCCTGGTGTCAGAGCCATGGCCTCAAGCTCAATGCCAAAAAGTGCAGTGTCATCCCCTTTGGTAAAAACTCTGTACCCATGAACTACCACATAGGCAGCAATCTACTTAACACCGAATGCGTGATAAGAGACCTTGAGACCCAGGTGAACAGTACTCTCTTCTTTGATAGTCACATCGCCAAAGTAGTCAGGAAGTCCTTATATGTGGCACACCTCATCATAAAAGGGTTCTCATCCAGGAAAAAAGAGGTCATTGTTCCCCTCTACTCAACACTCATTAGACCCATTATAGAGTACAATGCCCCTTTTGGAATGTACCTCACAAGACATCTGCAGCAGCTGGAAAGGCCACAGAAGTACCTCACAAAGAGGATTACTGGCCTCAAACAAATGCCTTACACTGACCGCCTCAAAAATCTCCAGCTTTACTCCATAGCATATCTCCTACTCCAAGGTGATCTCTGCCTAACATATAAAGCTATGTCAAACCCAGAGTTGTTGGGCATGCTACACCTAAAGAAATCCAAATCCGTCTGAGCTACACACTCTAGGGGCCTACACCTTGTCACCACAATAAGCAGGACATGCTGGAGGGATAGATTTCTGTCCCAGAGACTTTCCATACTCTGGAACAGGCTACCCATCTATGTCAAGCAAAGTTCTTCATTAGCATTCTTCAAGAAAAATCTTGATGAGTGGATGGGAAATAGGAAGTGCACCCCGGGGATCATTTCTGCGTCTCCGCTCGACAGTGGCACAGTAAAATAACTTTCTTGGGTGGCATACACCAGGGAACCTTGTTGACTAAGCTTAAGTAGGCCCTTGGGCCGATAGCCTAGCACCTACCTATGAACCTATTAAGTTCAAATAATAAAATAAATCCTTAATGTTACAAAGAATATAGCCATGCAATTTGAAACCCCACAAAAACTTCACAGAAAAACAGATGAATGGCTCATTTACCAAGCACTTGACAGGCTCTAAAAACTGTTAATTCCTACAAGTGTCCTGGTGACCTGGGTTCAGTTACCAGCTCAGTTGATTAACAGAACAGCAGGGAGGGAGGGATGGGTGTACCATCCTAGGTGGGAGGGCATTAATTGATGATGCTCCCTCAAGGATGGTGACGTTCAAAGATGGGGGGGGGGGTTACCCTTGAACATAGTCAACAAACATGAACTGCCATAGCCCAATCTTGAATATGAAGGTGGTTAGTGAAAAATCCGACTAGTCTCCAAGGTAAACACCATGAAGTGGGTAGAGCATATAAATTAAAAAAAAATTCCCACCTACAAGAGAAGCAAAGATGCCTAAGTCCCTACAAAACTCTTAGGATCCACAACTGGTCCCAGCTCTATCAGAGTAAGTCTTGGGGCTGATAGAGCTAGACTGGATGTGGGGTACAAAGGACCAGGCCAATTAGATGATGTCACATGGAGAACCCAGAAAAAATTCTACAAGTATCCATAACTCTGGCCAAATCATGCCCTCAACAGTATGTCCAAATAGCCAAATCAAAATCATTAAACTTCTCCTACAAAAACCACAACACTCTTCAAATAACAGATAGCATCTACAGATTTATCAGTCTCTCCCACAAACATGAATATCATTACACCATTAAAAAAAAAAAAACAAAAAAACAAGTGGCTCCCCAGCACAGAGAAGATAACTCTTTGTACTTGCTTATCTTTAAGTTACTACAACCATCACTATGTGCCCTAAGATCACTCGTTGCTTCCACCACCAACCTGATTATCCTGCATTGTAACCTAATCAGCACCCACCAAGCTTTCTACCGTCTTACATAAATATCTAGAGATCTTTCTCCAACCACATTTAATCTGTTCAGTCCATTCGAAGTTTTAAATCTAACCTACAAATTCCTTTTAACAAACTAGCACATAGAAAATGTTTTGAAAATGGTGTCCTTACATAACATGCCCCTTCTCCACCAAACTCGACTCAATTACAAAATCAGTTGCCCCATATCATTTTCCTCTTTAACTCTTATCTGTTCTGCTATTAGTAGTCTGTCTCAGAAAGCATTCCTTTACTGTCTCAACGACTATGCTCCTTTTCATACACTATGATCCTTCTTCCCCCCCCCCTCTTCCTGTCTCCTACTCAGCTACAATTTCTCTGCTTCTATCTTACTCCATCATTACCTTAGGTTTCCACATTCTTCTCTCATCTTCCAATGCAGCACAGTTTTGCAAATGATCTGTTTTAAACTGTAACTGTGTAATACGCATTATTGTATTTTTATGTTATTTTACTTTTTTGTATTCTGTGTCTTTGACCCAGGATGAGTCTGAAAATGATCTAGTGGGATCAGCATTCCATCCTGGTTATCAAATAAAATAAGCAATTCAATGAATGCTTAATTATTTAGTTATTTTTAAGCTAAAATCTCTAAGGCATGCTACATCTAGGAGTTCTCTCTTTAACAACACCCTCAGATCTGGAAAACTAACTAGCTCTGACCCATATGAATGAAAGGTCAACTTTGTTCACATGATTAGCTCCACAGCAGATCTGTAGAGCAACTGCCTCTGTTGGAATAATTCTGTACCTAGGGACAGATTCACAATAACTCAGGGAGTATATTACTAAAGGTATCAATGTTTAGTACTGTTTGTGAAATTGTACTTCTTCTCCTTCTAATCCACTATACTGTACAGTTTGTAACCCCATTTTCCTCCAATCTCTCAGCCTTCCTTTCACTGTGGTATCAAAAAACCCTACAATCACCTGCATGACCCCCAAGAATTCCCCCGCTCTTTAGCACACTCCATTCTCCATTCACCTCCTACTATATACTTCCCCAACAACCCCAGCTCAAACTCCATAAATACCTCTATCAATTCATCCTCATCTTACTCACACTCCTTCTCAGAGCCAGCTCTGAATCCAGTCCAGGTCCCTCTCACTATACAACACTCACAACTTTTCCACACACCACTACCCTCTCTTGTGCATTAATAAATACCCAAAGCATCTCTAATAATCTTAACCAAATAACTACTTTCCTTACAACCCGCTTCCCTGATATCACAGCTGTCTCTGAAACACATGGTTCAGATAAACTAACTCCAATTTTTAACACCTACTCCCCTTCTACAAATACCTCCAAGACATAAGACCTGGCAAAGGAGAAGGTGAGGGCAGTCATATTCTTTACAGAAAACACTTTAACCCACCTATCATTGCTCAAGCAAGCACTGTCTCAGACTCTGAACTCAGGTTGATCCTTCTAAGCCTTCCCTCCTGGAATAATAATCACCTTCTAATAGCATTCACTTATCATCCTCCTCCAGCCTGTCTTAGCAAATTTAAATATCTTATTCTTGCTATAATCTGGGCTACTTGCAACTATAAAAATATCATTATTCTAGGTGATTTTAACCTAAACTAACTAGGTCCCCTGAGAAATGACATTAATAAATTCCTAGCCATTATCAACCTTATACAGCTAGTCACAGATGCCACCAATCCAATACTCCTAACCAGCATCCACTTCCTTCTGGATCAGATAATCACTAACAAACCTACCATAATCTCCAAAATATGTGTTCTTCCACCCTCATTCAATTATCATTCCCCAATAAACATCCAAGTTATCCCGCAGTCATCAACACTGCCCCTCATACTAGTTACATCCAGACCCAGATCCATTAATAATACAGAAAACCTCAACAAAAATAGCGACCATTGACTGGTCTCCCATTACCAAATTACAGAACCCCAACTCCTCTTCCATAGCTTTTACACATACTACCCTTCAACTTCAATTCAAAGTATTACTTCTCACACAGCACCAATTCAAATAAACTAAATGTTTGCTCATACTTAGGGACAATGCTTGATCTTCATGAAGACAAAACCCTTCAACAGGAAATCATATTAACCAAGCAAGTAATAAAGAGGCACAAAACCAACTATTTCAAACACAAACACGTTGTTCTGGTCAGCAAACCCTACACATCTGTGGCAAAAAGTATGTCTTCTCACAAGCTGGATATCCACAGATTCCACCTCCTCTTCTATCACCATGCAGACTTCTGAAGACTGACTCTCAGCCTCTGACTTTCTCAAGGAATTCAGCCACCTCTCTAATACCACAATCTCTTCCTCTCCCTCCAACTCACCTGGACTTCCACCTTTTATTTTCAACTTCTATTTTAAGAAAATTACAAAACCCTTGATCCTTCCAAGAAAATGTACAAGTGGATGCATCCCCTGATGCAAGCAATCTACTCTCCTGCCTCATCTCACTCTGCACAGCCTTCATTATCACACATCTTCTCCATAGTTATATCCCCTGCTCAATTCAAAGCACAATGTCAGACATAGAAAACTGCTCTTGCCAAACTGCTTTATAAACAAACTCAGACAGAAATCCTTCCCACATCTTCCCTATCTTCATCTTTCCTACACTCAGGCAGCACTACAGTCAATTACAGATGAGATCATGCTCAACATGAATAAAGGAGGCCTTTCAAAAGCACTCTTCATTGACCACAACAAAGCTATTGAGCTTCTTGACCACCACCTCCTCTTTCACTCCCTCCAAGAAACCAGATTTAGCTTCAGCAGTAGCAGCTGATTTTAATATTTCTTAACAAATAGGTATTTCAGAGTCAAAATCAGCTCATCCTTATTACTCCATCACTCCTTTGAAAAAGGATTGCCCAGGGATGCATAGTCACCCCCCACCGTTTTCAATATTTATTAACAAACTACTGTCTGATTTCCTTAAACTTTCTATCACTTTTTAAGCAAATGAAACAGTTATCCTTCAATCTAGTCCCTCACAGATTTTCAAATTCAGCCTCAGCCTGACTTGCACTCTATTATTTTTTGGCTAAACAACTATAAGCTAATACTAACCCCTACAACACAAAAACACAAAATGTAAGATATTAGAAACCTTATAGATCTAACTAGTACTCCATCAGAAACAACCTAGGTTCACTAGGCTTGACCACTCACTTAACTTCCATAACTACACTGAAAACACCAGGAAAAAGATAAATTCACTTTTATTCTGGTCAAAAATAAATATATCCCTTTCTGTCCAGCACAACTGGAGCTATAACCAAGAGTCCTTCTTGCTTATCTTGAATACTTGCTTCTCATCATAGCCACAGCCCCCAAAAAATATAATAAAATAAAATAAACCTCATCTATCCTACAGTACCTTGGAAACAAAACCTTCAGATTAATTTCCAAGCCCCTCCCCCCAGTTTATATTTAACTCCCCCTATACACAATTTTGGAACTATTATAGACAGTACCTTGATGGTATCTGTATTTTCTGTACTGGCATGGAAGAAAAAATGATGGATTTTATCAAATACATAGGATCTACAGACTTTTTAAAATTTACTTACAAGATTTCTAGGAATGTTCTGAATTACTTAGATGCTGTATTCAAAAAGTTCAAAATGATCCAGGGTTCAAATCTACTATATACTGTAAATATATCTTTTCCAGATCTTATTTGTATTTTACCAGTGCCCACCCTTATAAACAGAAGAGGAGTATAGTGAAGGGGCAGTTTATAAGGGTATCCAGAATGGCCTCTAGTGAACGGGATTTTACAAATGAATGTGTTAAGCTTAAAAGCATATTTTTGGAAAGAAACTACTTCAAATAGCTGTTGGAAAATGTGGTGAATGAGGTGAAGGATGATAGGAAGAATAGGCATGCCCCTATTTTAGGGAAATAAATATTACATTGAGGCAATGGAATTTTAACCACGAGATGGGCATAGAAGTGACAGCTAATGCAGATGTTGGGAATAATATTAACTTTAAGGGAGAACTGGTATTGAACTACAACAGTGATGCTAATCTTTTAAATTTTTATTTTGAACAGCAGGGAAAGATTTGCTAGTTTTTCAGATTTTGAAGTGATTTTTTAAAGATCATATTAAATTTGTTTTCAGGAAAGGGACTAATATCAAAGTAATTTTAGAACAAGACAAAAGTAAATTCATGGTCTCAAGTAGGAAAAAGGTTGGTACATACAACTGTGGGGTTGCACTCAGTGCCCATACCTTCTCAGCAGTGAATCTGTGTATGTTATACAGAGGGACAGATATATATAAACTAGACCATTTACTAATTGTGATTGTATGGGGGTTATATACCTTGCTCTATGTAAAATATGTGACACTTTCTATGTAGGGAAGACTGAGCATACGCTCAAGAAGAGGACATATCAACACCTCTATGACATTTAAACTAAAAATGAAACAAATGCCTTATACAAGCACACTAACAGTTGTAGTCAGGCTGTTTTCTTATTTTTTATGTTGGAAAATTGCAAAGGAACCGAGGGGGGGGGGGTGAGGATAGCATATAGGGAGATCTATTGTCAAATAGTATTGCAAGCCAATAGACATCCTGGTTTGAACTAACATGTCTGCCTAGCCCCTGTGTTGAAACTTAGAGCACCCAGGCCAGGTTAAAAATTTTAGATTAGTTGTAATTCTACACCGTTTATATTCTTGAACAGTTTATTGTTTGATTATTTGGATTTCTTCTTGTTCTCTCACATTCACCTACATAGTTCTAAATAATTTATATATTTTTTTATATTTTTTACATACATTTTTAGAATGCTGGTTTTGGAAACCTCTTCTTTTCCCTCTATTCCCTGGAACTAATGTGTTTTTAATCTAAGGAATTTGTACTTGCGTAGTTCTAATTCTCCATTTGGCTATAATCAAAGTTTTAAGTACATATTATATTATAAGAATGTATTATAAGCAATTCATTGCCTGCTATTTTAGTAGCATATTTATTTATATATGTGTGTATATATATATATATATATATATATATATATATATATATATATATATATATATATATACACACACACACGTGTTTTTTAGGCTTATGAATGTCTTGACATTTAGAGATAACATGTCTGCTTTAAATGCTGTTTTAATGTCATTTTTAATGTTCGTGTTCATTTTTTAAACGTTCTTAATAAGATTTTTATTGTTTTGTTATTACGCTTTTTCTATTTTGATACAGACTAGAATACACTGATTGGATAGGATACTATGAATTGCTTACACTTACACTTTAATTGTGTACTTTCACTACAGAGATTTTACAGTGCATGTCTTTTTAAATTCAGTTTATTCAGATTCAGTAGGATGTTAATTGTTTAGTTAATGGTTATTGGTCACTTAATATGGGCATTTAAATGGGTAGGGTAAAGTTGTTTTTTAATTGATGAAGTCCTCTGCTTAGGATTAAAAATGTAGTGATTAGGTCGTTTTCTTTATTTGTTATTAGTGTGAATAAGTATTACTTTTTGACTCTACAGACATCAAGCAATTCCTGGTTCCCACTGCAGTGCCTGTTGGTTTTATTTGTGATCCCACATATATTGCTTACAAGGAAATTTGCAGTTGTTAGTAAAGAAATCTAAGACTTGAAATAGCTATGTAAAGCATGCAAGGTCAAATACCTTTCCATGATCTTTATTATTTAACTTATTTATATTTGTTTACCAGGGCTGTGTGCTGATCTCCATGGGACATTTGCAAATGACAAATTAAACTGTTTGTCTGGATATAGTCTTATGTAAACATTCAGAGACTTTTTGTGCACATCTTACTTTTATGACCACTAATATACATGCTGCTATCTGCGTATAATAGAAATGGCAGTCAAACCTTGAGAAAACAGATGCAGACACTTCTGAGCCTGTGGTCAAAAGTGACTTGATACATAGTAGAAGGTCTTGCCTTGTTGAGAAATTAGTAAATGCTGTTTGCTCAAAAACAAACAAAGCATTCATTTATTTGCAACAATCTGAGACAACCAGCTCCTTAAATGTTCAAGCATTTCACTGTATGCCTCTGCTGTAGGCAAGTAGGCAACTGTGTAAGTTTTATTTATTCATTTATTTATTATTGTATAGTTTTTCCTCCAATGCCTGCCAAAAATTAGTGGGCCAGCATCAAAGCTTTCATGAGGGTACTTTATATTCTTGCTAGCATTCCTGTAATGAGAGCGTTTTCATTTATCCCCCCCACATCCTGGTAGTGAAGTGAACATTCAAATCAAATTACACTGTGTTGACCAGGTTAGTCCCACAGGGCCAATGGCAACTTTTCATGGGAGACCCAAAGTGATATATAAACCAACTATAGGAAATTTGACCAAGACATCTGGAGACTTCTACTTCTTTCAATAAGTGCTTTGGGATCTTTTACTCCACCTGAGCTATTACTAACTCAGGCAGATAGGGCCTTGGTTTAACATCTCACCTTGAAAGATGGGACATTCTGGAGTTCAGTACCCCCTTATTCTGCATTGCAGTTTCAGTACTGGAAAATTAATCTTACTAGCTGCTGCAAGAATAGAACCCACATCCTTCTGCACCAAATGTGCACTGCTCAGTTACTGTGACTGCTACTTGTTGAGGCCCAAATGCCCAATAAAGGACTATCATCAATGGCTTAGAAGTCCTCCTAACCTGGCCCTTATTGAATGACATTCTTCTGTTTTCCAGTTGGACCCTGTTATTGGAGCCATAGTGCAAGCCAAGCAAGAACTACTATCTCTCCCACCCAGGATAGGAATGCTCATCCTCTCTGCCTGCACCGTCAAGCACCTGAGTCACTAGTCAAACCTAGGTTGCCTGGGCTGTAGTCATGGTTTTATCCCTGTATGCCATTGCTGCAGGTTGCAAACATTTGTCTTTGATGACTAGTTGCACTCTATCAGATTAGGTAATAAACCCACCCATAGAGTGATGTTATTTATCAAGGTTTTCTCTACTTCATGTTCAGAATATTCCAGTCTGTTTCTGGGTGTGTACTCAATGATGAACAAAATATAGATGTGAGAGTTTGGAGGAAAAAAAGTGGTTATTGGGAATATGTGTTATTCATTAGAAATAATTCATCCAGACAAGGAGAGCTTTGCATATGGAACAATGCATTTAATATCTCATTGAAGCCCAAATGATTATGCTTGTATGTGGAGTCTTACAGTGAACAGGTAAATATTACTTTAAAGGTTCCTAAGCACTAAAAATAACTCACTCATATCTAGTGAAGTATGCTCACTCAAAATGCATTCCAGATTTTCAGAGTATAAAGAAATGTAAAAGTCAGAAATCAGGGTTCAGAGCAAATTGAAGCTATTCTGAGAAATAATTATTTCCCATTTTTAACTAATGATTCTATATTCTTGTCATGTTAGACATGTTTTGTTGGCAGGTACATTACAAGACTATTTTCATGCAAAGGACTGCAGTTCTCCAAAATTCACATTTGTAAAATATTTTTTGAAAAGTTCAAAAGTATGCTTGGCATTTAAAAAAAAAGCATGACACAGTAAAACAGCAAGGTTGTCATGCCCTGTTTTAGACCTGGTATCAGTTTTTCACTTCATTACATTTCTAAATGTGATAATTTACGGGTTGAGCATTGGTATAATGGTTAAGGTGTTTACCTCATAAAGACAAGGGATAGGGTTTGATTATCATGTTTGGAAGAGAAATCGGCTAAGCTTAACATGGCCCACAAGGGCAGTTGGTCTAGTACTTACCTATGATTGTTGTTATGGTCTGAATATCAGCACCAGGACCAAACTAGCACAGTGCTATTTTGGGAAAACATAGATCTTTTTTGTTTCTTACATCACAGAATTTTCTTTGTTCCTTCTGATGTTGTTTTATTATGACAACCTCTGTTGCTGTATCTGTGTAAGATGTTATCCCAGATTGTTTTATACTAAACTAATAATGCTATACTTAAAGTATCCTTCTGAGATAATGCCATATAAAACTGTTTATAGACAATATCTGGCCAAACGTTAGGCTAATAATTACTAAGGAAGACTTTGCTTTCCTAATGAAACAACTACATGCTTATCATTACAAAAGTCAGTTTCTGGGGAGAAGGCAAGTTTGCTGCATATATAATTTATTCACAGTATTTTACTACTGAGTAAAATAACTACCTATGTTTTCATTTTGCTTAAGAAAGAAACTAGGTTTCAGTTTCGTATATTAAAATCATTAACAGAGAGTGGTCATGACACAATATGCAAACCATGAAATAAAGTAGGCTGTGAAGACATTTATCAGAAGAGTAACTGTTAATAACTTTGCTAAATAGTATATTTATTTAAGAACTGGGCAAGTTTATGCCCATACTTTTGAATATACCTATAGATAATCATTAATGTTATGCACCTCTTTGTGGTGACAGTAATAAACAGTTTTGGACCATTAATTCTGGAGTTATGAGACAGGTAATTGCATTTCTCTTTTATAATCAGTGTGCTTGTGATGCCCCTGCACTGATCCAGTAATCAAGGAGCCTTAATCCTCACCACTAGAACTAGTGAGGGATGTGCACATTGGGAGGATGACAAGTACACACACAGTAAAGTACAATTTCCCTTAAGAGCACACAGAGATCACAGTAATTCTGGGGCTAGTTTCTTTCTCTCTATCCATATCACCAATAAGACTCCCCAATGGCACAGCTATAGGGTTAAGATCTCAGCCGAGTGGTCAAGCAAAAACTTCCAGCACCCTCTCTGTCCAACCAATCCTTCGTGTCCCTGCCCAAGTAGCTGACACACACAAACTTTGAGATTTAATTTATATACAAACACACAAACACTCATGGGGAAGACTGGCACTGGTTCACTAGCTATGCCCCCTTTTGCCCAGAATATAAGGTAGTAATCATTGCCACCAACCAGCCATTTATCAGCTACTGTAAGGCCCTTCCCAAAGGGTGACCAATTCTACTGTGCAATGTTACTATTATCCAAATAGTAAGTGTGACCAAACTTTTAAGGCTATTTAAGAGTGGCCTATACAGTGTCACTAAATACATGCAAGTACTCTAAGAGCTTAAATATCTCTAAACAAACCAGCCACAATTAAAAGGTTTAAATATATTTAATAATAAATAATAAAAGAACAAGACAATACTCAATAACCCAACACAGTGACAACACAGTTCAGAATCACAGGAAATATTTTAAACCAACATTGCAGAACAGTCTCACATAAATGCAAAAAACATTTAGACTAATCTTATTAAGTCCCTATATCTAAGAGAGAGATACTGTAATCTAGTGCTTACTATTAGCAAGGCAAATGCAAGTGCTGAATGGATGTTTCTAGGTCCAGAGACAAATAAAAATGCACCGACTCACTCTCTGAGATAGTCATTAAATTACTATCAAACATTTCTGCTCGGTTATCCCAGATTACATCATTCTTATCACCTCTGCTTTTAGTTCCCGGGCTAACAGGAGCATAAAACATAACACTTCTGTGTTAAAAATACTTTTTTTCAGAAGTTGCTGGAACTGAAAGTCATAAAACCAATTAAATACTTTTAACCTTGAAATCTGTAATTATTTCTGTTTCCAGACAATAGAAAGAATTTCTAGCTGCAGACATTCTGTCTGCTAGCTGTGGTAAACACAATCGTAAAACTTTTTACTTGTCAACTTACTTTTTTAGAATTTTGCAAGTTAACTCTGTTCTTTTCCAGTAAGGTACACTGTGGTTACATTCTTGAAGCTCAGCATATAACATACAGTTTTCTTACATTTGTAGGACATGCATACAGATCATATTACTATTCACAAATGACATAGAATTATTTACAACATTTTAGCTAGCTGGGCTGGCAGCCTTCACAGTGCATTTCAGTAATAAACTAGTTGTAAGATTTGTAAACATTTGATCAGATTTTGCTTAATTTTTGAACAGAAGATAGACGTGGAGCTTCTTCTACTATACAAATCAAAGTCAGAAAATAAGAAATAGGCCAAGAGTATGTGTTTGGCAAGTGGATCATATTTGTCATATTAAAAGTGCCTGTACCTTAAGTTGGTTTCAGTTTCAAACAGCTCTTTGAGTGCCTTCATGCATCAATTGTGCTAAAAATGTTTTGGCTACCTGAGTGAGGGGGATATGACATGAACAGTATATAATCTACTAAAATAGCCTTTCATCCAGATGAATTACTGACAACCCAAAATCATAATGAATTATCTTTCCTTTTATTGTCTTAAAGGATACTAGTGAATTCAGCTACTGGAATGTTTTCATTCTCATTTTCTGATTAAGATACAAATATAATAGAAGTATGTAGATATATATATATATATATATATATATATATATATATATATATATATATATATATATATACATATCATCTTTCTATGACCATATTTGTGACACATTAGCACCAGAATCCATTATTATAAAAGTGTATTCCTCTCTTTCAGTTACTTTCTTTTTTTTTCCTGTATGAACTTGCATTTATTCAGGATGCTGAGATTCATTATAGTCAAACATGATAACATATTTTTAAGTAAACCCTCAATATGATGAAATACAAATCTTCCTGCTCCTGTCTGCAATTCAATGAGATGTGTAAATGTTGTGGATTTTTACACATCTGGTGAAAGGATTGACTCCACATTCATGTAAAACTTGTTTAATTTGTGTGGTGGCTTCTTGGCTTTTTTATAGGACAGCCTCATAACACATAAGTTGAAGATCTGAAAACAGAAGACAAAGTTCACATGCACTTTTTGGGGTCTAGAAGAGAATTGAAGATTAAATATAATCTTCTAGTCATGATACCTCTCTGCTGTCAAGATTTTTGCCTTATATTTTTGGTCTGTTTCCTCATAAAAATGTGTGGTTTTCTGGCAAATCACTGAAGATTGCAGTTAGTAAATAATGATAGACATTTGAGCTTCAAATGTCATACCCTTCAAATAATAAATACTGATTTAAAAAGCTGTTATTCTAGCAATGCTTTAAGTTTATAAGAACATAAATGTGTCCCAATTTTGGGCCTTTGTATCCCATTATTGTTGGCTTTGTCTGGGTTTCTTGAATTAAGAGGCATGGCTCTAAGTACAGAGCCAATGGAGCTCTGTATGTAGCTATTCCATGCCAGTGCATAGCCCCAAAAGCTAGACTGTCTCCAGTCTGTCCTCCTGTACTTTTTGTAACATTATTAACTCCTAAAGCATTTGGGTAGTTGATTTCATAGCTGGTTGAATAAAGCTTATGATCATTGGCTCTATTTCACATAATTCACAGATAACATAAAACAGCCTTATGATTTGTTCCAGATTTTAATGATTATCTAAATACTTTGCTAATCATTAAGTTCTTCCACTGCCATTTTCATCTTTTCTCATACCTCTAATGCTTGTACCTAATAAAATTCACTGTGGAAGTGAATTGATTGAAAACATGCGTGTTACACAGAAGCTGATTGAATACATTCATGCTAGCTGGGACCCTCTACTGTCTGGGACACTGGTCATATCTAAGTTACCTTACTTTGTGTTTAACAGTTAGCAAACTTACCTCTGACACCAAAGGATCAGATGACTGCAGGATCTGTCCCCAGACCAGTCTATTAGAATCATTTTCCAGTGCTGATAATGGAATGCATCATAGGAGGGGTGCTGCATTCCTGAGGTGCCATCATTTGGATGAGACTTAAAGCCAAGGTCCCAGTTTCCTAAAATAGTGGTAGTTCAAGTAAATGTAAGATATTGCACTGTATTAATCAAAGAGAATAGACGACATCTAGTAAAACAATGCAAAAAAAAAAAAAAAAACAATAGATAAACTTACTTTACAGCAGTCATCATTCCCCACAAAACTGAAACAACCTAACTAAATCTCTGCAGCAGAGTATATCACAATATCCAAACCCACTTCTCTTATTCTACAAACTATCTTTTGACATATCATACTATAGTATTTTTCTCATCCCTAATAATACCTGCATCCCATCTCTGTTATATAATATCTCACAGGAAACCTATTAGCAATCAGTTGAGTCATGTACAGAATATCACCACTAGAAGATCATTGGCATTTTGCCATGGTGAACAGACTTAAAATAGAGTAAGATGATCAATGGTGCACCTTCATTTCTTCATCCTTCTGTTTTCCCTCTTCTCTGAGTTTCCGTGATCACAGAGTTGATATATATCCAGTCAGAGAGAGTTTTTTTCTACCAGTCAATGGTCACTAATTTAGCCAGAGCAGTCAGTCACCTGCCAGTCCTTCTTCACACTGTTGGCCAACTCATTCCACCAGTTCCCTAACAGGATCTTCCTATTTTTCAGCCAATCCATTCTTTTATGCTAAATATCAACATATCACCTGAACAATCCTCCCATCCTTAACCAAATCCATTACTCCATTTGTTAAGTTTCCTTTTGTGTTGGTTTCTTTTCATTGTTTGTAAGAATATATAAATACAATGAAAATCTGTGCTTGAACTTAGATCTGAAGAAGCTCTCTTATAGGGTGAAAGTACTCATCACTCGAAATAAATCTATAATTATCCAGACAAGAAGACCCATGCAAGTGTGTTTTCCTGCTAACTTTTTATCATTATTTTTAAGACAGCTAAAGTACCACTTTTTTACATTTACTACCAAGTTGATTAGGGAAAGAGCTGAGTAATCCAAAAGTTCTACCATTATGAGTTTATCTTAGAATTTTTACATTGGTTATTTTTTGCTCTAGCAGTTCTTAACTTCTGATCAGGGCTGGAAACCCAGTATATTGACTCAGATCATGTTATTTCAGCTGATGTGAACATATGTGAACATCCTGATTGACAGTTTCTATCTCAAAAGATGTTGGATCTCACAGCATTAAAACATGGAACAAACTTGTAATGGTTCCACAGAAAAAGCTTCAGAATGTTCCAATGAATTACCAGTAATTTCCAACATACTAAAGCTCCTTCCACTAGAATAAAACTAAGCCATCCCAAACTATCCAAAAGGAACCAGAAGCGACTATCCTGGAACTTAAAAGGAAATTGAAACATATCAAGAGCTTGCATTGGGAAGTGATTTTCTTGAAACTTTCTTCAACTATACCAAGGTATCCATCTCTCAAATGTCCTTTTATTGTTTAATGCTGACATAGACCTGCTAAAGAGATGGAATCCAGCTTTGGAAAAAAAAAGGTTTGTCTCATGAAAATATCAATCAAACACAACAGGAGGCAACAACAAATCATCAGATCGTGTTGCTTTTTGGGTAATCCATTCCTTTATGCTAAATATTAGTGCATCAACAGACCAATCCCTGTGACCTTAATCATATACACCCCCTTAATGTCCAAGTTGCTTTTGTACTGCTTTCTTTTTATTGTTTGCAAGAATATATAAACATAGTGAAACTCTATGGTTGGACTTAGATCTGAAGAAGCTCTCTGACAGGGCAAAGGCACCAATCAAGTGAAATAAAGAATCCACAATTAGCCAGACAAGAAGAACCAAGTCATTGTGTTTTCCTTTTATTTGTCTATATTTATTTGTAATACGGCTTAAGTACCAGTTAGGTAATCTTTTAGCCTTATCATCAAAAAGGTTAGGGTAAGAGCTGAGGAATCCAAAAGCTGCACCATATTTTTTGAATGGTTGCTCTCTGACATTTTTAACTTGTGATCAGAGCTGGAAATCTAATACACTTTAATGACCAGACCTTGATTGAACTACACACACACACACACACACACACACACACACACACACACATATATATATATATATATATATATATATATATAGATAGATAGATAGATAGATATAGCTATAGATATATATGTATGTATATATATATATATATATATATATATATATATATATATATATATATATATGCACATACATATAGTTCCGCATATTGTGGGTGAATTGAACTCTTACTGAGTGCATAGTATTTCAGTCTAAGTGAAAAGCAACCTTAGATGAAGGTGCACCAAGACTGCATACTTAATACTCTACTCTATGGTAGTGAAACATGGACTGTGTACTCCTGCCAAGATTGTAGGCTCCATACATTTCATCTACACTGCTTCAAAAGGAACCTGGGCATCACCTGGCAGGACCACATCCCAAACAAGGACATCCTAGAGCAGACAGGGATATCAAGCATGTTTGCCCTCCTCTTCCAAAGGCAGTTGCACTGGCTTCGTCATGTCATCCATATTCAGGATGGTTGAATCCCCAAAGACCTACTGTATGATGAGCTAGCCACCAGCTCCAGACCCATAAAATAGACCATTCTATGCTTCAAAGATGTCTACAAGCATAACATGAAGGCAGGCAACATTGGTCCAACAGGCTGGGAAGGCATAGCCACAGACTGCATCACTGGTAGACTGGCCATCAAAACAGGTAGTCAGATGAGCGAGAAGAAGAGAGAGGAGCTGTGATTGGAGAAGCAAGAGTGCCTATGGCAGAGGACAGCTTCGGTACTTACACAGCCAGATGTCAACTACACTTGCACAAACTGTAACAGAGTCTGCCAGTCAAAAATTGAACTTTACAGTCACAGCAGGCACAGCTTTTCAACCATCAACTGTTTTCGTGTTGTAAACTTTATTGTCTCTTATGACAGACAAAGGCCAGTTTGTATGCAGTTAGGATGTTCCTCACATATGGGTAGTCCATCACAACATTTGTTTTGTTGACCTGTTGTGGTTGATGATATTTATGGCAACTTTTGGGTGTTTTGATGTTAGTGCAACCCATTGAAAAGTAATTAAAACAAATTCTGTCTTTCAAAGTAAAACAGATTTGAAGATGTAGTTTTTAAACTGTCAATGATCTCTTTTATACCACTTTTTTTGCAGGGAGGCAAGCCCCCTGCATCCCATATACCGCTTCTAACTTAAACATACTAACTTTGAGATCAGACAATACCAAATAAAAATAAAAATACTTTACTCAGGTATTCTGCAGTCTCATACCTGATGCTACCTTCAGTGCATTCCCATTTCAATGTGCTTGCATTCTGCTGACCAAGTTGAATGCCTTAGTTAGATCAATGAAGGTGGTGTACAATGGTTTCCTTTGCTCTCAACACATTTCTTTTAACTGCCTTAGTGAGAAGGTCATATTGATTGTAGACCTTCTAACTCTAAATCCACACTGTGCCTCAGGGTAAACACATTCCGTGAGTGACTGCAGCCTGTTCAGAGCTATGTGGCAAAGGCCTTCTGAACAACACTAAGGAGGCATATTTCACTATAGTTGTTGCAGTCAGTTTAGTCTCCTTTGTTCTTATACAGAGTTATAATGTTGGCATCATGCATATCCTGGGGCACTGTTCTTTCCTGCCAGCACTGTAGCAGGAGCTCATGCAGGTGGTCGAGGAAAACACACTTCTTGTCAACCTTAATGACTTCTGGGGGAATGCCATCCTTTCCTGGAGCTTTACCTCAGGCAAGGGAGTCAATGGCTTTACTAAACTATTCTGCAGAGGGTTGATCATCAAGCTCTTCCATGATAGGGAGGGAGGTTGTGTTTTCAACTGCTGCATTAGTGAGGATAGTCTCTTTTGAGTAGAGCTTCTGCTAATGCTCTGTCCAACTCTTTATCTGTTTACCTCGGTCTGTAATGACTTCACCTACAAACTAAAACTTTAAAAACAAAAATATAAAAACAGTATTTGGAAGAGGGGAAGCCTCCCTGCACTCTGCATTTTTTGCTTATTGTATATATCAACTCTGAGGTCACACAATCCCTGGAGAGGGGCGTATTTCTAATCCCCAGAAATTGTTGATCTTGTACAGTTGCCAGTCATCAGATATTGACATTTGTAAGTTTCAACCACTTTTGCCAGACTCATCAATATGTATGTATGTATGTATGTATGTATAACTATTATCTTTATATGTATATACATGTCTCTCTCTCTCTCTCTCTTGGACTCTAATTAAATCATTTACTTTCAATATCGGCAAGTATGCCCTTGATAACAGTATATCTGGGTTTCACGTGAATGACTTTTTCAATAACAATTATGTCATGAAATGATGAATACACAAAACAGGTAAACTTAAGTGATAGAACACAAACAAGAGAGTACTAAAACACTGATTTACCACTAAGAACAAATAATAAAATATTGAATACCTGTCTTCCAATAGAAAACCCTATATCTGTGAACCTACAGCTGGAAACCCAAGATCAAGCACTGTCTTGGTATTGTTCCTGTCGTGGCCACTGTTCACTCTTTTATCAAATATGCATAGCATATTCTAAATCTGAATGACAAAAATTGAGGACAAATGCAGTCATGTGAAAAAGTTTATTGAGTGCTTTTGTCCCAACCAAAACAAAACTTCTTCAGAATAACAAGTTCAATCCCCTATTTATGTAAACAACGTCACCAATCATTTGACCGTCATGAGCCAATCATACCCTATTGTACATAAAATCAGTCACTTGAACAATTAGTATAATAAAAAAAATGTCTACACAAATAAAAAGACATAAATTAAAATAAACATAAAGATTTCATCTTTAAAGCACAACTAATTGATAACATACCATTCAGTCCCGGAGCCACCCCTGCATTTAGTTTAAGTTGCCAAAAAAAGCTCACACACTTCTAAAACAAATCAACAGCACCAGCTCAGGGATTACTGGTTGTTTTCGCAATCAAAAAATGAAAACCTGATTTGGGAAGTCCTTCAGGTGCTTAGCTAAAGTATTGTTGGTATTTCCCTTAGTGATGCTATACATATGTTTGCAAATTCGTTCCCCAAAGGATCTACTTGTTTTCAAGATATAAAACCCTGCACAATGCTGACATACTGCAACATAAACCAAAGGTCTCCTATCATGATTGAAAGGAAAATTTGAATAAATCACAATATTATTAATAGAAATCCTAGTTACCTCAAGAATATGTTTACAATATTTACAATGTCCACATTTATAAGTACCCCATCTAATTGAAACTTCCTTCTGGGAGTCGTTGTTAGCACATTCAATAAATTCTTTAAACACATGCCTTTCCTTGTTACAAATCTTGAGGTCTGTCCAATTTTATTACCAATCTCTTCAAAATAGTTAAAGATGTCACAATTTTTGTAATAATATTTTATACATGCTTTTTAGAAGAATATCTTATTTCAAGTAGTGTGTCAATTCCTACCTTGTGGAAGTATTCTGTAACCTTGCTGATACTGAAGCCCAGGAAAGATCTATCATTGCCGGTGAGTTACAAACCAATCTCATTCCAAAATGAGGACTGAAGGTGTTTACAGGCATTTGAGTGGAGAGACAAGTATCAGTATTATCACATTTAGTACCTAAGAGTAGGTCTGCCTGGCACAATATACGAAGAGTGGACCACTGGACAGAATGCAGGAGACTGCATAATTCTTCTTCTTCTGGCCTTTTGTCTGTCACCACTGAGAAAGAATTTGACATGGTTATTTGGCTATATCTCTGTCAAGATCAAGAGGCATTAGCCTTTCCCACATCATTTGTCAGTATTATCAGAGCAATCTACACTTGTTCCATGGTGGCAGTAAAACTGGGTGCCACTGTATCAGCCTGTTTCTTTCTGCATAGAGGAGCACACCAGGGCTGTCCTCTCATCCCTCTTTTATTTATACTAGTGATTGATCCCCTTGCTATACAGTTGAGGGAGCTTTTACAAGTAGTGGATGGTGGAATATCACCACTGTGTCCAAGCAATTGGATTGTTTTGTTTGCTGATGGCTTGTTAGTAATGTTTAATGATTTGCAGCAAACCTTTTCCAGAGTCTGAGCACTGCTCTTAAATGGCATCATATTTCTGGATATAAGCATAATCCCTCCAAATCCATTGTATGCATTTATAACATTCCTTTTCCCTTTTTCACATTTTAAAGCCTTTCATCTTACAGTTAATCCCTCGACATTATCATATTTGGGGACTCTCTTTATCACATGCTTCTTTAGAAACAAGAGATGTAAATGTAAAGTGAATACAATCAGTAACTGATGTCAAAATTGACCGAGTGGGAGGCTTGGCCACCTTTCTTTGATATTAGTTGCAGCTCATTAAGATGATTCTTTATCCTAAAGTTGCATATATAATGTATGGTCTTCTAATGTTTACTCTTGCAGTCATCTTAAGGAAATGGGATAGACACATTCTTAATTTCTTTTGGATGTCATATCCTCCAAGAGGGCCTCCCTCCCTTCACTGTATTGCACATTCAGAAGGTGGGATTCACCTCCCTTTTTTGCTAATAACCTAGCAAGCCACATTACTTCATGAATTCAGGAACATGTAAAGTCCTAGGACTGCACCCCTTGTGGCTGTAAGCCTTGTGGGTCTGCATCTTCCCATTGCACTAGGTTGAACATACTAGAGATATCCACATTCTCCCTGCTATATGTTGTTGCTATGGGGATTCAAGAAAGAAGGTTAACTACAGGGAACTCATAATATGTAAATACAATTCACTGAGGAATTGTCAGTATCTTAAAGAGTATTCCTGTTCTAGGAGACTCCATGTTCTTGCTCTTCCTACTCCAAGTCTGCCTCTCTTTTACTAGCCCCTGGCCAGTTTTTCCCTTAGCCTTGTGTCTTCAAAGTGGGCTCCTCTATACCATCTTCCTCTTTACCTCTGCAGCCCCAAAGCTGCTTTCCTTGATAGCATCTGAATTTTCTGTATCTGCTAGTCAGGTCTTTTATCATAACCACATAATCTCTGTCTTTAGTCACCAGGCCAGTATGCAAACTCTTGCTGGTGTTTTAAACTCTTCCTTCCTCAGTTTGCTGTTAGTCAGGCAGATCTGTCCTGTGCTGGGGGCTTTCTGGCCTTCTGCTCATTTTAACTTTCCATATATTTCAAGCCACTTGAGGATTACAGGAAGTAGCATCCTGGGGCCTTGATCCTTGGTGTATGGGAAGATGATCTCGTACAACCACTGCAATCTCTTTTCATGATCATGTTGTTTCCTAGATGGTGATAATTCCCCTAGAAATGTCTGAAATACCTTTTCCTCACTCCTGTGCCTTCCATGAATGGGGCCTTTTACTGTACCTGAGTTGTTGGCAGTACTTGCAGGCAGAATTTAAAGCAACATGGGCTTATATCATTTGGGAATTCTCTAAGGTTCTCCTATTCTTTGAAGCATATTCATCAAAGGAGTCTGATCTATGTCCTCTTCAGGATAGCCAGAAGGAGGATTTGATTATTTTGAGGTTTATACCAGGCATGAGGTCACTGGTCATGATCATTATTTTGCTCACAGCAGCCAAGAAAGCCATTATGTGCCTTTGGAAGGGCAACATTCCTCCTGCCATATATGAGTGTTGGCATATTGTGTGGGGTATATACCAATCAGAGTTAAGTTTAGCTAGGCAACATCATACTCAGCAAAGGATACAAGACAGATGGGCTCTCTGCCTAGAATTACTGACCCTTTGCCTATGTAAATATATGTCTATCCCTTCCCTCTTCTCATTTTGATCAGAGTTCTCAATGCTGATGAAGTGCTTTGGCAACCAAGCTACTATTTTCTAACATTTTTCATAACTAGTTCTAGTGTCTTTCTTTTCTTTTCTTTATTATCTCTGAAGGGAGGGTTTGGAGAACTGCCGGATTAGCTATTTTCTCTGGACATTTGTCCTGATTCCAAGATGATTTGGTTTTCTTTGTAGACTTTATTGATTAGATGTTGAAATTCCTGTTCTAATGACCCTCTTTTTTCTTTTGTCATATATCTCATTTTACCAGGTCAGTATGTGCTCTTTATTGAATTACAATGTTCTAGTTAAGAGGCTGTCCACATTTTGGTAGTCTTCACTTTATTATCTAAATGGGGTCTACTTTATTTACTCAAAAGCATAAAACCGTGAATACATATGGCATGAACCATATGCATCGAAAGTGCAAGCCGTCAAAAACTGTAAACGGAAATCTACGTAGGTGGAGATTTCCGTTTACTTCAATGAAGAGCGATCTCGGAGTTGGTATATTTAAGTAGTGGGGGGTGCAGGGGGGCTTACCCCCTGCCTACATTTTTTTCTGTGTATTTTTTTTTCTTTAATAACTTTCAAACGTTTAAGAGTTTGATGCATATGTGTCGATCTTTATGCATTCAAACCTTTGAACGTTCGAGTTAATAAAGTAGACCCATCTCGATGTTGTTAGATTTACTGTGATATACAGACTGTTCTAGTTTATTCCTGGCTAACTTTGATCTCTGGTATTTTAGCAGCTTTATTCACTGATGTCAATGTTCCAGTAAATTATGATTAGTAACTGTACTTGTTCTTGACTTTGAAAAATTTCCTGAAAAATAAAAGTATTCAAAAAGAAAAAGAAAGAAAGTAAAGAGTATGTAAAACAAATAAACTCAACTGTTTTCTTCATCATTTCAACTGTCTGTCTACCAAATATGAAGCTCAACCCAAGAAACTCCTTCTACAATGTTCTGCAAGGTCAGAAAACGATTCTATGATATTTTTTTTTAACCTAAGCTTTGAAAACCTGCTAAACTCACTTTTGTTGCTAAAACAAGTGAGGAAGCTCAAGTACTGTCTAAGCAAAACATTTATATTAACAGAAAAATCAACAAAACTGCAAAAGATTAGTTTTAATAAGTAAATTTACATATTGAATATGAAAATCAGTTGAAGCAATAATACAATTGTAATACTGCATTTTTGATAGAAAATGATGAAAATTACTGTGAAACAATATATTTCTAAATTACATAATATACTAAAGTAAAAATATGGCAACTAAGCTATACCCGTAGAGTGAATGTTATATTTTAGTATATAAAACTGTATACTTTTATATAAAATATGTTGAAAGAAGAAAGTCTTACCAATGGAAGAGCTTTCCCAGAAATATATAACTCCATCTCAAAATGTCAAAATTTGGACTATCAGAGCACGTGAATGGTCCGGTCATCATCAGAAAACACTATACGTACATGTGTTCAGTGCATACCTCTCAACCTCTTAGTGCAAGAAATCTGGACAAAGCCTGACATGGTGGGGGTATAAAGGCCCAAAAATAGGGACACATTTTAAATATTGTTCTTATAAACTAATAAAGTTGCTAGAATACCAGGATTTTTGTTAGCATGCATTTTCTGAGGGATATGAAGTCTGAACCTCAAACACATGTCATTACTTAATGAGTTTAAGCCTTAGATTATCCCAGTAATTTGTCAGAAAAACACAAATTTTACAAGGAGCAGACCAAAAATATGATAAAAAAACCAGGACATTCTGCAAAGATCTGGACACTTGAGAGGTATGGTTCAGTGATACTGCACTAGTTGGAGACAAAAACTTGGGTATGACCACAAAGTTTTGAGCACTTCTCTTCATGAACTATTACATCACAGACTTGATAATGAATTTAGAATCCAAAGATAGTATCCTAAGAAGTCATCGTTGGAGCTCTCTTGCTAGTCTTTTTTTTTTTTTTTTGTGGCACTTGCCTAACACATATTTACTGTGTGTGTTTCCCATCTGTTGCTGCAGCTCACCCTGTAAAATGTATGTAATGAAGGTTGTGGGTTCAACTGCCATTCGGGGTTGTATGCTTTTCTCTCTCTTATCTCCTTTATTTTGTAAGTGTGTGACACACAACTACTGTATATTTCCCTGAAGGTTTTATTGTCTGATTGCTGCTGTAGCTCAGGTAATCAATGAAATATAACTGATGAAGACTGTGGGTTAAACTCCTACATGGTTTGCCTATAGGCACATCATTGTTATAGCAGAGGGGTTGCTTCATGACCTCTGCATTTTAGTATAAGTAAAGTGGTCAGACTTTGATGATATTCTACCTGCATTTTGCCACTATATTTGTACCTGTTTTCGCCATCCAAGTATGTTTTTTTTTTACTTTTTTTTTCTCTTTAGTCATTTGACATGTATAGGTTTATAGGTGATTACTAGGCTAACAGCCCCTGGAGGCCTTTTACGCCCAATTATTTTTCCCATATGTAAGTGACAGGATAAATTACCCAGGGGCATACATTTAGGTTTAGGTAGCAGAACATTTACAAGCTGCCTCTGGCCAATAGGGGCATAGGTGCCAATCAAGGGTTACATGTCTGATTGCTCATCTATTGGTCCAGTGTTTGGTTGAATAAGGTCAGGGATGAACTCTGCTTCACATAGATGGGAAGCCTGTTCCACAATAGATGTAGACACTGAAACACATACATGTCCCTCCAACATGTTCTGTTTATGTTGCAGCCAAGTTTTAGGTCCTTTCATTGGTTATTTTCAATGCTGTTTGACTTGCAGATGAGCAGCAAGTCTATCAGTACTGGATCAGATGATGGCTTGAAAACCAGGCATACATCACCTATAAGTAGTATGTAAGAAACTGAAAATAAATATAAGGCTTTGATGGGGTCTACATATTCCATGCAGATTACACTTTGCATAATTTTTCTGAGGGGCCTCTGGTGCCATTCCAGTTGCTGCATATCCCTGATCAGTTACATACTGAAGGGAACATTGTTTTCAGTTTTTGGCCTAATGGTAGTTGAGTACAGTGGGATGATGCAGTGTTTTGACCTGGATGCCATACCCTTGCACATAGGTTGTGCAATAATGAATGATTTCCTTACAACAGTACACACATGATGCTGAAATGCCAATTCACTGTCCTCATATCTTCCAAAGTGCCTAATCAATGGTTCTGCTCCTACAGATGTATTGTCTATGTGGTCATTTCCATGGGTGGATGCCGTTCAAAGAATATGGATACATTTTTGGCATTCAGTTTTAGACTGTGGATCTGGCACCAATTATTAGTTTGTGATAAGCCTTCTTGAAGGATATTATTGTCCTTAGCGTTTCTATAATTTTACCAAGCTTGTAGTCATTTGCAAACTTCATCAGCAGTCATCTGCAAACTTGATCAACTACAGGCCTTTAATGTTAGCTCTGACTTCTGAAGAGTAGATGCCAAAAAGGAACATCCGCAGCACGGAAACCTGAGAGACTCCACTACTGACTGACCTTTTTGTGAAGGTAGCCCCTTAACCTGACTTCATGTGTCCTATCTGTGAGCCACTTGGGTATCCAATTGTTGACATAAGGATATATTAATAATTTTATGAGTTTTTCTACGATGCACAAATGGAGAAGAGTATTGCATGCTTTGACCATATCAACATGTAGTATGTGCCATTTTGCCCTTGTCGATAACTTTGGTGACTTTCTCAAAAAAGTCCTCTAAGTTGAGTAAGCACGATCTGCCATTGAAGAAACCAAACCGTCTTGGACCCAGTGTATGACATTTCCTATGTCTTTATGTATAACATTAATATTAATTCTTTCATTGGATTTACATATGAGAACTATGTTAGAAAATCCTTCTATATTACACAGCTTATAAACAAAGAGATTGTATCTATTCCTAGGAATGCCGTTGTCTCCCTTTACGCAGAACTCATTAGGCCAGTCACTGACTATAGTACCCCGTTTGGCATGTGCTTGTACAGACACATACAGTAAATGAATTTCCCACAAAGATACCTTCCTAAAAGGATACAAGGACCAAAGAACATGTCTAACTTTGACTGACTCAAAGCCCTGTCACTATACTCAGTATCCTACAGATGCTAACAGGTGTCCTGTGTCTGGTATACAAGGCATTCGCCTACCTAATACTGATGTACTTACTGCACATCAGCAAATCAAAAGGCATCAGAAAAAATCAGACTAGGAAATAAACCTCTTCTGCAACATCAACAGAAAGGTTTGGAGGGACATGTATAACTCACAGAGAACACAGATGTTCTGGAATAGACTCACCATCCACATAAAATAAAGTTCACCCCTGACCATTTTCAAAAACAACTTAGATTTATTGAATGGAAACAGAAAATTTACCCCAGGACTGCCCCCTGTACTGCAGATTGTGGAAGCATTATTGAATCTGCACCTAACATCTCCTTACTGTCCCTTCTTCATTCACGTCCTTACTTCTATCAACTTCTCTCCCCTGGCTTTCTCTCTAAATATACCATAAGCCTGCTTTTCTCACACTTCATACCACAATTCCTGTTTGTATTATACTAACTTACTTACTAAATTACCTTTATTTTCTCTAAAAAATTATTAAAATTTCTCTAAATGTTTTAATGTTATGTCTAATTTGGTATAATTATTCTAACTGTAGATGTTTTGTATTATTTTTTGGAGATTGTGAGATTACTATTCTTAAAATGGGTTTTAAAACTTTGGAGTGTTTCATCCCAGATCTCTGAAAAAAACGGGCTTTCACTGTAATCAAATGTCAATAATATAAACAAATAAATAATACATGAACAATTATTTATCATTAGCATAGAGTATGGACTAATCACTCCAATATTATGAGAAAGGTATGTGAGAGCAAATAGCCAAGGAATAAATATTACTAAAGGCTTTTACTGACATTTGACATAAGGCCATAACTTATAAATGGCTTGATATCACTTTCCTTTGGTCCACATTTTCCTTCTTCAAGTTCATTAAAAATTAGGGCATGAGAATTAAAAGACCACAAAAAGTATCATTTTTTTTCTTGAACAGATATTGGGGAAAAATCTAAACTGCTTCATTTTCACATACCCCATGTGACATGAAAGGTCATATTTTTCCATACAACATGCATTTGTGAAAGCAGAATATGTACTTATCTGATTCTGCTATTAGTAAATCTTCTGGCTCTGATGTCAGTAAATCTAGCATATTTGAAATACTGTAAACTGACGCCATATAAGGGAATATTAGAGCAATTCAGTATATAGCGTTATTGTGTACAGTTAAGTAAGCAAGTGCATAGCTGAAGTCATTATAATTAAGTCTGTCTGTCTTCCAGCTCATCTTTGATTGCAGAAAAATAATTCTAACGTCACCTCCTTCCCATTCTTTAGTTTCAGTATTCCTATCGTTGACCTACACTTCCTTGTTAGGACTCCTAGGATGATCAAACTGAACTTTGTAGACATGTTGACCCTATCTAAATGTGGGAGACCCTTTCCTGCCCAGTAGTTTTAATCTGTAAAGCTTGAGCCTGTATTATTGCCATCATGCCAACCTTTAATAGAGGTTATCAATAGGTTTTATGTTGGTGGTAGATTTTCCAACATATGCCTCAAAAAAGAGATGCGTAGGTAAAAGGGTTGAGGGTTGACTTATTTCCCCTCTCTTCCTATTCTGATGGTACTTTTGGATTTGGCATATCTTTCTGGGGATGATTTTACTGTTTTTTTCCAGCTGAGAGATAGTGGTTAATTGACTTTGATTCATCATTATAGTCTGTTCAACTCCTTAATGTTAAATGCAATTTTATTTTCAATTTGTATGTGGGCTGTGTGTGTAGTCCATCCTTTTATTCTTCATTGCCTCACATACCATCTCCTTATAAATGATGGTGTGGTCTAGTATCACCCATAAATTCTTCTGTTGTGATGCATACTCTTCTTCAACTAGAGACTGTTTGCATGGTTGGGTAGGTTGCGGAGGTGATTAATCCTTGCAATGAAAATCATCTATTCAGTGGTTCCAAGTCTTTTGCTTTGTGATATATCACTGTGGATCAGGGACCCTGATTTTCCCGCTTTCCACAAAAAATTCTGTAATTGTGATATTAAAACCTTTTCTCAGATTCCAAAGCAGTTTCAAGCACAAAAATTAATTTCCCAGCCAAATCTTCTCAGCATGGGTCTCTGTATCTGTTTTCAATCAGGTCTACTAGCACTGAGATGAACTAACAATTCAAATATGTTTCTTCCTGGTTTTGCTAACATTACTACAAGCTGCAATCTAGTAGGTTCACTTCAAGAGATCTGATTGACAGCAGCTGTTGAAAGCAGCTTCTCAACAGTGGCATTGCCTTTAAATAGTTGCCAGCTAAGAAGCTTGTTCTTTTTGTAACTATCCTTATAAGTACAACTTTATTTTAAAACATACGTAGTTTACTTACCTGCCCTTTTAAGTACAGTTCAAAAGGCTTATTTTGGTTAAGACCACTCATATCTGACTATTGTGCTGGTCTTTTACAAGAAGAGGGCTGCAGAGAAGACTGCACAGAAGATCTGTGAATTGTGTTTTATATGGATATCCATGTATCTATCCATAAATAGACATATTTTTGTTTGTTTCCTTTTTTGTTTCCTTTAAAGTGGCCTTTTAAGGGCAGCTATAGCAGAATGACCATGGTACAGTTGCTGGCAAGTCTTCATCAGAGAAAGGTAAGTGTCAGTTGGGATTAATGTGCTCATTTGTGAATGAGTGGTGTATTCATTTGTGTGCATAGGGGTTGCTTGTATGTTGGTGGATAATGTGAATATGTAAAATTATTTTTTTTAAACTTAGCTCAACATTACTACATTTTTATTATATAAGTAGTTATTATATAAGAATTTTTTTCTTTTAAGTAGTAGGGCGTTTTTATTTGTGTGTGTGTGTGTGTGTGTGTGTGTGTGTGTGTGTGTGTGTGTGTGTGTGTGTGTGTGTGTGTGTGTGTGTGTGTGTGTGTGTGTGTGTGTGTGTATGTGGTGTGCGTGTTAAATGGAATGCACCTTGGCAGATAACATTGGTCACAAACTTTTAAAGAGAGCATAAAACTAGAAGCAATTTAAAACACCAAAAAGTGGAAAAACCACACTAAGACTCAAAAGGTAGTAGACAACTACTACCTTTTGAGTCTTAGTGTGGTTTTTCCTCCTTTTGGTGTTTTAAATTGGTTTGTTTATTCCTTTTCCCTGTATAAAACTAGAAGCAGTCAGAAGAGAGAGACTGTCATGGATACTCTACAAGCATGGTGTGTTGCAAATATCCTGATCTGGACAATGGGCAATCTTCAGCTTTGGCATTGGATAGAAAAGTATGTAAAGGTAAATGGTCCACTGCCATAATCAGATACGCTGAATAAGATGTACCTTCCAAAGTTAAAGGAATACAGGGAAGCAGACATTTGCTATACAGACAAGACAATTGGCATTTACTTGTGATAAATGCATAGATAACAATGCACATTGTGTTCTGAATATTATATTTGTCCTCCAGTGAGGGAAGACATACATGGCCAACTGCACAGGGCTCTCAGCTATAAATCTTTCAACAGTAGCTCAAACAGTGCTGAAATCACGGTAAAACTATAGTGTTGACCCACAATATGTACTTTTCTGTGTGTCAGTGCACATAACAGGATTCAAAGCTTTCAGGGAGCACATCATGAAGTGCTTATAGACCATGCTGTACATGTTACTTTTTGCGCTTAGGTGCTGTCCCTTGTGGTAACACATGGGTCTACCATTTCAAGATTGTCAATCTGTTTGTGGAATTTGAGAACTATTTCTTCCAGAAGTCCCCAAAATAAAAAAGGGAATATGTAGCTTTCCTTGAAGAGCTTGGACTCAACAGACATCTCATTATATTGCCACCTATGCCAGAGCTAACAAAATAAAATACAGGGTTGCGGCTGTGAAGTACCATGCATAACATATGCAATACCGGAGGGGGGGGGGTTATTTGCTGAAAATGACATTGATGCCAAATACATGAATGAGCAATGAACTCAGCTGTATGACTGGTATTCAGAGCTTAAAAGTCAGTTGAGATTCATCTTTGAAAACCCATCAGGCTTGACCACACCCATCAAAGCCATGAAGTTTAAGGACAGACCTCTTGCAGTCTCAACATACGACATACTAATGTCACTCCAGAGTTATTTCAAGCTGGGACAGCAAGAAAATACAGGCTTTTGGGAGAAAACTGGTAAATTTCTTTATCTGTTTAGGCCCACAGTCAGGGAAGGCAACATCCTGTTGCCCAGGTTTGCCTTTAAGGTCAGCCTACAGAAACTAGATAAGTATCTGGATAACAACCCTTCTGTTCCTTTCTTTAAGGTCTGCAGCATCTTGAACCCATATAATTTAACAGAACAATCATTCATATGTCACCCATGCTCATTGTTAAAGTAGGTAAACCAAAGCAGCTTCTGAAGACCTGAGAAATGTCCTCATTTGACTTGCACAAGTACTGTTTTTTTAATGGCAGTATAAATCCCAACACTGTCTGACATTGCACTGAGAGCTATATGGATTACAGTTTCTAGTGCTAAAACTGAACACTTGTTCTCTGCATATGGACAAATGTTAAGCAGTTAATGTTGGAACCTTATTGTCGGTAACATGAAACTACTAACCATGCTGCTGTTCAACAGCAGCAGTAAAAACAATAAGACAATGCCACCATGAAGTTGCCTCAGAAGGCTGGATATAATGTGCTGCACTGACTGATTAAACAGTGAAAACATGTTTAAATTGTTCTTAAACTATGTGCATGTTTATTAACAAATCATGTCTGTTTGTCTGTGCACAATTTCTTAAATTGCTTTGTGTTCATAAATGTCTGCTTTGTAAATTTATATATTTTTTAATTTAATTAAATATTTTTACATTGCTCTGCCGCTTTATGATTATAATGTCTTGTTTTGTAATATGTTTACTTTTTTATAATATGGTTCTGTTTATGACTAACTTGCTCCAGCTCTTTAAGTACTGTTGGTTAGATGGCATGTCAAAATATATAGGGTTGTTTTACTGTAGGGGATCTTTAAGGTAGGTCATCCCTAGATGAAAGACCAGAGATTAATTCACATGTTGGGATGGTCTTACAGGAACATGAGGCATCTAATCCTACATATAGTCCAGCTTGTTTTGCTTCTGGACTGAAGTAAAGAACAGTGCTTGATCATGTAGGTCCTTAGGTTTCATTTTACTTTTCTGCCATTGCACAGCCTTACTCCACCTGGTGATAAGTGTAGGGCTGAAGAAATCATACTGCAGCAACTCAACTCCTTTTACAGGTCTGTATTAGCAAATCAGAAAACCCTTTAACTGAATACCTAAACGTCGACACCTATAACGAGAACTGCAAAAATCCTGAACGCACTAAACAGCAAAAAATAAAATAACGAACTGTCATAGTCGGCCAACCCCACTACCTGCTACATACTACCTACTCAAACAAAATAAATAAACCACATACATACACTAACCAAACCCTACTTCTAATCTAAAGTAAAGCACCAAAACCTTACTTCTAACCCTACGCTAAACCCCACAAACACAACTAACTATGCACTATCCTTAACCCCTCCCTAACCTTAAGGTCCGTAACTACCGCGCAAGTCCCCTACAGACATAAACCCAAAAAAATAAATACACATACATATAACAAAACCTTACTTCCAACACTACACTAAACCCCACATACACAACTATCTATGTACTATCCTTAACCCCTCCCTAACCCTAAGGTCCGTAATTACTGCACACTTCCCCTACAGGCATGCACCCAAAACAAATAAATAATACACATACATACAGCTAAATAAAACCCTACTTCTAACACTACACTAAATCTTACATACATTACCTATCTATTAACTTACCTTAACCCACATCCTAACCCTAAAGTCCTAACTATTGCCCACTTACCTAATGGAGCTATACCTCAGACGGGCCAACCATTGCACTTCGACATTTCCATTTTTGCTGTTTCGGAGGTTCGGCATTTCCATATTTTGCAATACGTGTCACTCTTTCCGTATTCACGATTACGGTCTTTTACTCTGCTAATAGGAACCCCCTTTTACAGGGCACAAGAAAGAAAAAAAATGTCATAGCCCAAAGGGTACTTGGTCACTGTTGTTGACAGGTCTCAGCAGTGACTGTGGGACATGAGTGCTCTGCAGTCTATGAGAAGGAGTAAGTTCTGGGGTACTAGTAGAAAACAAAAAACAAAAAAAGAAAACTTATAAAAAAAAAAAAGATATGTTCTGAGGCACCAGGAACATAATTCGACTTTTTGTCATGAAAATAACATCCCTGCTGTTAATAAATCCTTTTTAATCTTATTGAGATATTTTTCTAGGAGATTCCCTTCAAAGATTTAATTTGTTGGATGAGCCATTCCTTAGCAGTAAGCCACTCCAAAGCTCCAGAGCAATGTGGATGTGCCTAGAAGGGGAACCATTAGCTGTTTTTTTTCTGAGTTGATATATTCAGTCTACTGCAAGTGTGATTGTCTTAAGGACTCTTATCATATCTGTAATTAACATATGTATGAAATCCCTCAGATTGGCACTGGTAACCCTTCCAGGAAGGCTGATTGCTTGCATGTTATTCTGCCTCAATCAGTTTTCTAACTCATTCAGTTTTTGTTTTAAAAATGTAACTTGTCTTTCTATTTCTTGTATCTGCCTGGCTTTCTGCTGGAAGTCAGCTCAGTACTGCTTAATCTCTAACTATAGCCATCCATCTTGCATTCAATATTATTTCCATTATCTGTAGTTTATGCTACTGTGGCACAAATTGCGCATTTGCAGAATCCTGTGGAAAACGCATGATTCTGTAATACAGTCACACTGGTGGGAAACAATGATCTTCTCTTCTCAAGGACTAGACATGCCCCTCCCCTCACATTGAGGCTTTAGTAATGTTTTTGAGAAGGCCAAGGACATTATTGTTTGGTCTGGCATTAAAGGGGTAATTGTAAGAAGCGAGAAAGTATTAGCTAAGATTGGGGTTGCCTGTTTTCATCCATTATTTGGTAATACCAGGTAATTTCAGTTATGAATAGACACAAATGAATGTAGCTGTTCAAGTTTGTTCATCATCCCCCATGAACTGAGGAAGGAATATTTTAGTTGTTTGTTTCTGCTTGGTGGGATAGCATCCTGTTTGGATAAAGAAGGTAGCTGAGGTATTGCGTTTCTTTCCATAAAACTACATATTAGGAACATATTAATAAATGATGTGAGTCTTATTATGAGGCCGCTATGGTGCAGCGGTTAGTGTTGTCGCCTCACAGCAAGAGGTTCTCCCATTTGATTCTTGGCTGGAGCGCCTTCTGTGTGGAGTCTGCATTTCCTTCCCATAGTCAAGTGACGTTTAAAGAAATGCAGGTAGGTGTGTGCGTGAATGGGTGTGCCTTCTTTGAAGGTTGGGCGTCGGGCTGGCAACTCGGCACCATAAAAATCCACTGCTGTGGCAACCCCTAACTGGGAAAACCCAAAAGACATTACTTTACTGTGTGAGTCTTATTATGAACTTTAAATATTTGAACAAGGGAATTGGTAATTTGTGGCTTTTTTTTGTGAGGGCTCTGGGTATGTTGAGTGCATAAGTAAGGAGGAATCTTTATATTTTAAGGTTATAGATTGACTGTGTGAGTAACTGTACTTTGGTATAGGTGTAGGTTGTGGGACAGTTGCAAATGTCCACCTCAACACCCTATCCCTGTATTCTGTCTCCTATAGGCTTTTGAGGGGAGATCTATATCTAGCATAGAGGGCATTTTGAGACCCCACACTGATGGACCTCCTGCATATCCACTAAATAAACATTACCAGAATTATCCATTTTAAAGACTTAAACCTTGCCTGTGATATAAATAGGACCTGCTGGAGAGATAGGTATGTATCCTAGAGAACATGCTTCCCAATCCATGTGATGCAGAGTTCCTCCATAACCCAATTCAAGTGCAACTTGGACAATTGGATGGGAACCAGAAATTCATCCCTAGTTTGGCACCTATGTCTCTGATGCAAACAGGTAAGCTGTAAATGGTTCATCTCCCAGGCCCATGCTTACACTTATCAAGGGTATCAGAACTTGTCAGAGATTTGGAATGCATGGCTAGGGTTAAAATGCCCCTTCTGATTGTTTGCCTAGTAAACACCTATGAAGGTATGAAACTATAAATGACAGTTTAAAGTATCTTGGGAGAGTGCAGGAATGAAATATAGTTTGTAGTTACTACTGAAGGGCGGAAAAGGACATACAGTTATATAAGGTGAGGTGAGGTCTAGAGACAGATATATAAATAAAATTAAGGTGGTCCCCTTTGGCCTTTAGGGCTTCTGCAATAGATTTTACTAACTTTGTCATTGGTTGTATTTAATAGATAGTCTTCCAGTGTATGATATTGCCCTGCAGCTTTTTATTACTGTCTTTCTGTAATTTTAGCTCAGACCCTTTGAATATGATTTTATGCAATATCTATTTCTGTATTATGGCAAAATATGTCTGGTCAACAAAGTGCTAGTAACTTGGTTTGCCTTAAGCTTCTGTATAGTAGTTATTAGTCTGTTTGATAAAATATTGCTTAGGAGAGGAAATATCATCTGTCTGTTTTATGTCACCAATGCACAAACACATGCTTAGGCATTGCAACATTTAATAACAATATAATATTTGAGAAATGCTAATTTAAAGCAGTTCAGTATTTTAGATATCATTATAGAGAACAAGCATTGCCTGAGTATAATGTGATTTATATGGCCCACAGATATAGAGCTGTTACTTACCTCAGTCCTTCCAATGGAGCTCTGGATGTTTTCACTCTAATTTCCAATAGTTGCATCCTGAGTTTTGCAATAAAATAAAGTTATGCCCTCACAGTTCAAGCAAATGTTCATATATCTAGAACCATGTGCAATGTTAAAGAAGTGTGAATGGCAGAACAATCTAATTCTTACAGTGGCAGAATTCATCACATTATAGATCATAAACTGGACTTATGTAATTTTGTAAACAAGTTATACTACCTAAGTAACCACTTAAGCTACAAACATGTTGTTTATTCAGCTGTTTCTTTCATATGAAACTCAGCAGTTATGCCTGTGCTGCTTGGTTGTTGAGCTATTTAGAGAAATATGAAAATGATGGCAATATAAACAAATGGTAAAGAAACAACATTTAATGTCACTTTATTTTGTACTACATAAAAGTCAAGTATCAGTGCAGCTATGTTACCATCATGTGTAAAGTGAAATATTTAAATATCCTAGACTTTACCATGGCCTTACAGTTATTAATCTAAATATGAACAGACACCTACAGGCATCACTGGACTGATCCTAGGGGAATACTGGAGGTATCACCAGGGTCTGAAGAAAAAAATAGATCAATAGATTATGACGATTGTTGATGCTGACAGGATGTAGATGATACTTGCTTTTTCTGACTTGGGTCATTCCTTATGTACTTTCTTAAGCCTGTTTTTTGAGCTGGCTTCAGAAAAGAGAAATTGAAAATTATCCAAACATATTGGTCTATAGAATTTTTTAATATGAAAATTCCTTATCCCACTTATTTCTACTCATTTGTGGACAAATGGAAACTGCATAATTCATAACATATCAATATTGTAAAATTTCAGTATTTGATCTGAACACTTTGGTGTGACTGGGCATTATCAAATGAGCATTACTGAAATGATAATAATAGGAGCTCATTTACAGAAAGAACACTGGAATCTTGTAAATGATCTGTTATGATTAGAAACACTTGATCATAAAGATTCCAGCAGCTCTGCAACACAAGACTTCCTTTAAGGATGGTCGGTCATGATTGACAGCCAGTCCCATTTTGTGTGTTTAACTTTAGGTGCTGAAATCAAATCTTCACTATGGTTGTAGTCAACAAACCTACATTTAAAAACTCTTAAGTTGGCAGGTGAATTAAGTTATTATAGGTTTTAACCACTATCATTTATCATGCCATTTCTGGAGTACCCATTTATTCACATTAAAATTATTGACATACTCATAGCCTCCTGCCAGAACATTCTTCCTATAAGTAATACCTGACTGACTATCTTCTTACAAGGAACTCAAGAAGTACATTTTGTCCTTACTGCCAAAAATTCAATCCTTCTCTATAAGGCATTATCATGCAGTATGAGTCAAAGTATATTAAGACAGTTCTGGAGAAAGAAACAAAACATGCGGATTGATAAGTCTGCAAATAAAATGTAAATAAATGGAAGACTTTTCAATCAATATTTATGGAAGACTTTTCAACCAATATTTCAAAAAAAAAAAAAGACAAAAGTTATAAATGTCAAGTATTGAATCCTGCTGGAATTAGAATTAGAAAAAAGGAGCAGTTACATGCTTATCAACTGCGAAGAAAGTACTGATGTTGTTAGTTCACTTGCCACACGTTCTAGTGACATGTATGCTGGTGCAAAAAGGTATTCCATGAAGTATAGAAGGTGACTATAGTGCAAATACGCTATTTCATTCTAAGATCAAACAGATGTGTTTAGCCTGGATCTTAATCAATTGTAACTACATTTATGAAAATATCTGCAAAAAGAACTTTGCTGCATGTTTTGGTAGATCTGCCAGGCTTAAGTTTGAGATATTTGTAAGTCAGTATTTGTGATTTAAGCAGCAACATCTTCATGAAAAACCAGTAACCCAAAATGAGGTGTAGTGGTACATCCGAAAGACTTCCAGAACTTCTTCTTCTCCACTTGTTAATGTTTAATAAAACAAAACTAAATGTTCACTATATCAAAAATATTAAAAATAAAATTGAAAGGACACTAGTTTAAGTGTTTTCATCATGCGCAATTCAACATAGACATCTTCAGAAGCTAGTGTATCTACAAAGGAAACAGTATTATATAACACCCTAATCAAAGTGCAAAGTGCAAAATGTAAAATAATCATTTAGTAAGTTAAAAGTAAAATATAACAATTGTGTGTTCATCATAAAACTTTGTATGTATATAAATTGTCAAATGTATGAAAGTATAAAAACATTCACCAAAAACACTCTTTAAAAGCATGCCTCAGAAATGTAAACAATTAGTTGATAATGCAAATGTAAATAAGCCATCAGTAAACAGGTAGATAAAATTAATAAATAAATACAAGTAAGTACCTTCACTAAAAATCTATCAAAACACTGCTAAAATTCCATAATAAACAACTCAGTCATAGGTATATCCTGTATAAGTAAATAAATATAAAAAATGACCTTGAACAGCTATATCTAACATGCCCGTTCCCTGCCTATTACTGATATATGTGTACCAATACAAATAAATATGCACATATAAATATATATATATATATATATATATATATATATAGAGAGAGAGAGAGAGAGAGAGTGAGAGATGTTCAATAAGAACACATGTTTCATAATTTAGCCGCTCTCATATATAGATAACACTAGTGAAACAGTCTGAGACCAGACGGCATTGTGGTAGTCAACAACTGCCATCTAAGTGCCTTGTACTCAAATGATGTTCATATTGCATTCGCCTCTAGGTGACTTGTGGACTCTCTCCAGTATGAAACATAAAAGTCTTTTAAAACATCTATATGTCTGGGAGTGCTTAAACAAACCATTATCAATGTTTTTGTTTTTGATATCTCTAAGGTGTTCATAAATACGTATATGTAATTGCCTTCCAGTTTTCCCAACATAGAATGTCAAACAGGATGAACAACTGGCTAAAGACACTACTCCCTCACATTTACAATTACATTATTCTGGACAGGGTATAGATCTTTCATAACCTGGAACTATCACATAAGGCCCTTCCCAAATATAATGACAATATTTACAACAGCCACATTTTGCTATTTCCTTTTTTTTTCTTTTCTTTGTGGACCTGTAACTCTCCCTTCAACCAGATTTCTTAAATAAATGTTTCAAGTTAATTACTTTCCTATGTGAGATAACTGGTCTGTCACTTAATAACTGAGGGTTTTCATCATAATGCAGTATATTACTCCAGTGTTTAATTATTGTGCCCTGAATGTGTTTTCTATAGTTATTGCGTGTATTGGGTATAATCATGACTTGATAAAAAGTACCCAAGTTGTGTATCTTATAACTGGTCTTGTAAAAGCCATATTTCAACAATGGTTTAAAATCTGTAGTCTTTCTTTCAGTAATCTCCTCGGCCAGTCGACTCAACATATCTAGAGGGTAACCCTTCTACAAAAACATTTTAGTAACTCCTTCCATTTCATTATTAAATAAATTATCCTCACTCACTAGCCTAGAAATTCTAATGAAGTGGCATCTTATCACTTTGGCCTTTTGCCAGCCAAGATTGTTACTAGTAAAGTGTATATAGGAGTTCAAGAAGGTAGGTTTTCTATATATGTTTGTGCAGAAGGTCTTCTTAACTTCACTTTTGTATTGCAGAACATCTAAATAATTTATTTTGTGGGTTGATACCTTGTAAGTGAATTAAAAAAAAACAGTAGTCAAATTTAAATATTTAAAAAAATGTTGTTACTAGTCCATAAAATAAACATAGCATGTAAATATGCAAAATACTTCAGGATACATTTGCTAAATTCAGAATTAAAAACAAAATTTGTCTCCCAGTAAGTTAGAACTAAGATGATATAAATGGGTAGACAAATGTCTCCCATTAAAAGACCTAACACCTGGTGATAAAATTCACCTTCAGGATAAAGATAATATTTGTCTAACATGCATCTCATAAAATCTCAGTAAGTCCTAAGTTGGGGCTGCTTAAATTAAAAACATAGGTGATGGTATCCATAAACCATCATATCCTGGTTTCTTCAGGTATCACTAAAAACAAATTCATAACATCCATAGTTACCGAAAGAACCTGCCTGTCATATATTATCTTGGCAACTTCCTAAAAAAGTGCCACAAGTCAATTAAAATGTGGGGAATATCCTTCAAAAGGTGTTTCAGGCAAATATCAATAAACTTAGCTAATGGTTACTTCCTGGAACCTAAAGATGATACAATATGATGAAATGATGGATTGGTAATATCTTTGTGTATTTTAGGTCTTCCACAGACAGCTGAGCTAATGTGTTTTTTAACGTAAAAAAAAATCATAAAAATTCAAGTCAATTAATTTGCTGAAATATGAGTTCATCTAACATAAAATCAATCTTTCTATATGCAAAAAATACTTCATTTCTAGAAACTCTAGTATAACAAGAGCTATCATCTAATAAAATGTCCATCCTTGATACATATTCCATAAAATCCATCAATCCTATCCCACCCACTTGTCTGGTTTCATGATCCTAATAAATTTATCAGTTATCAATTCATTACATTTATTTATTCATTAAATTTTTTCATCCTTAAAATTATTGGAAGGAATATAATTTTCTTGTTAATGCCAATCTCTTGCATAAATTCATCTCAACTGCCTTTTCAAAAATACACAAGGTAGGGTATAAAGTTGGATTAAATGTATCCTTTTTTCTGTAAAGTACCATCATGTGTTATAGAGTTTGGTTTGTTTCATTAACATAATGTTACATTTAGTTTACAAATGAAATCCTTAAACTCCAATAATTTATTTAACATTTGTTTACCGGGAAAGTCAGACTTGGAATGAAGCCAGTTTTCAGCTCCAACCTGGGGAGATACACTCCGGACACATGTTCTTGCAACGTGGGAGGAAACCAGACCACCCAGAGGAAATCCACATGAATGCAGGGAGGACATGCAGACTTTGCACAGAAGGCACCCCTGCCAAGAAATGAATGGGAGAACCTCCTGCTGTAAGGTGATAATGCAACTGCTGCACCACTGCTCCCTCTGCATAATAAAATATTTTTGGTATGGGTGTAGGGACAAATTAAAACTCTATAATAAACAAATCAAAGTGTGTCTGTGTAATGTCCAAACCTGCAAAATTAAAAAAATATATACAAACTATATTTACTATGGACTGTCATTGCTCCGGTGGGTAGGATGAGGATCACTGTCTTCAATTCTTGCTGCTGCCCTGACTTCCCTTGGGATTGTGAACTATTCTCTCTGATGGTCACCCTGAGGGATAACATCTTGTTTGGTGTTGATGGCAGACTGTGCTCTCAGCTGCTAATCTACTTAATCTCTGAAGTGGGGGATATTCAAAAAATCATTAGTGTCAACATAAATAGCAACTCTGTCAGCAACTGTGATACTGCTATTGTGATATGATGAACTGGTTTTGGCCAAGGAGCATGGTATGCAGTCTACTTAGTGTAATCAATTAAATCTCTATTAATTTTCTTATGCTTCCAATCTCAATTAGCTGAAACCAGTTTGTCAGCTGTGTCAAAGGTAGCACTATAATCAAATTTTTAGAACGAAACAACAAATCATTAATGATGGAAATTATTAGAGCCTCCACTTCATTGGCTAAGATTTTCATGATGCTTCATTGGCTTTGATTAAAATGTTCATTAATTCAAAGCCTGTCTGATCATATAACTCAATAATATCATCATCAAGACATCTTGTCTTGTTTTGTTTTGTTTCGTTGCATTTGATTTTTATATTAATAAGTCTATATATAAATAAGTTCGTTGTTGTGATTCTCACTGTAAACATCCATCATGGCAGTTTCGATTTAGGTTTAGTTAGTTTTTAGGACTTAGTGGGTCATGTCTTCAATTATATTTACACGTTTCTAGGAGATATATTACAAATAATTTTAGATATCAGTGTACGTACATTTTCAAGCATGACCTTTTAGCATTTTATTTTATTTTATTTTACATTTGTTAACCGGGCTAGTCCAACTGGATACATGTCCATTTTCAGTGGAGGCCGTCCGAGAAAAAAAAATCTAACTATCTAAAACAATAATAAAAAAAATACATTCAAAGTACATAGGTAATTTAAAAATAAACTAAAACAGGGATTTAAAAATTACATAGGAAAACAAGCAAAAACAGGCATATAGGCTTTCCTTCCAGTAAGTTCAAAAGGTGAATACAGAGACTATCAAATTTCACAGGTACACAGGTACAGGTAAAATTAAAAGGTAATTTAACATTCAACTAAATAATTATTTTCAATTTTACAGTAAAACAGTAAAAAAACAGGCAAACAGTTCAAAAATCAAAAAAGGAAACATCAAATAGACTAGTACAAATTTATTAAAATGGAGAATAAAAAATGTGTATGTAGTAAAAAGAAAAGATAGAGTTACTAGAAAATTTTAGTTTTTAGTTTTTAGTTTGATTTGTCAATTAGTCAGGTAGAGATGAAAGAAATAAAGTAAAATGGAGAAATAGAGTTGGAGAGGAGGCAGGAGGGAGCAGATCAGGGAGGATGGGTTATTGATAGAGCAAAGCCAGTGATTGGTGAGAAAATGTGGTTAGAAAGTGTTGATAGTGTGTTAGTTGTTTGGGCTAAGAAAGTGAAAGTTAAAAATTTAGAAATTTTACCAACTGAGTTGAAATTTTACCAACTGGTTGGAAAATATATGATAGAGAGGTTATTTTTGTTTTGAGGATTTTAATTTCAGTTTTTTATTTAGTTTTTATCAGTTTGGTTTATTGGGTGTTTTTTGGGTGTGGTGGGGGGCAAACATATGCACACATATGCGTACATATTAGTTTTTAGTTTATTAGTTTTTTAGTTTTCAGTGCCGCATTTGTACAAGATTTGTTATTTGTTAGTTGTTTATAGAAGGTCTCATGTGTTTTTAAGTTACTTTACATAATATTATGTTCTTTAGATTTCGCTGGTCTACGAGTTGATGTTTACCATATGAACGTCATGGCGTTATGACGCTTTCGAATATTCAGCGAGCTATAGAAAAAGAACTACATACCAACAAAAGAAAATCAGTTACTTTATTGTAACTTTACAGGACTAGTGACAGTTTTTATATGCTTTTATTTTTTGATACCTACGATATGTTAAGTTGGCTGCTATTGGTCCTTTTTCTTAGTATATATGTATGCAATTTATTTGAGACACGCTGTTTCAAAATTTTTAAGGGATCTGAATGATCGAAACCTTATGAAAGACAGAACTTCGACATTATAAAATAAAATATTATATTACATGCTGTTTTTTGTAAGTGTTGACCTCTAGCTTTGATTTTAGTTTTAACTTAAATTTGAAATGGTATGGCTTTGAACTAATGATGCTAATGAGACCATTAATCCTATTGATTGGAAGCGTTTTAGTTACCATAGAGAATAATTTTCCTGCTCAGGGCTGTATTTAATGTGTAACCCTTTTCAGTTTATTTGTAATCTGATGAAGCGTAGATGGTTCCTACGTGAAAGCGCTTATTTTTTCTTTGGATCCTAATAAAGCTTTTCTGGAATTTTTCATGGGACTGGACTGAATTTTGTGATACTATTTCTTCAAGTTTCGTGGCTGGTAACTCTTGTTCTGATTTTGTGTTGGTGCTATATTTACCTTTAAACATTCAGAAAAGTAAAAATGATCTAATTGCAAATGTTTATATTTTAGGATAGTTTTTTTCCAAATCTCATAATTTGAAAAAATAAGCATTCTTGTGTTTTCATGTTATTCACATCAGTCACAAAACATTTTTGGATCCATAAATTAACTTTAGATACACCATCAATAAATAAAGGGCCGGATTCATGAAGGCTTGCATGGAGTCTAAGAGTAGAGTAAGACTCCAGACAGCCAACATGTCTGCTGAGCGATCCAGGAACAGCCAGCAGGGGCGTGCATGAGAGCTCTTAAAACGACTCTTGCATGGACAGTGTTAGGATATGCAAATTACCTCATCTGCTGCTGAAAGCTATGAAAATGAGGTAAATTTGCGATCCAGGAAACACTAATCTGTCCAAGTAAGAGCAGTGTTATTTGCAGAAATGTACTCAGTTGGTAACTGAGTACCGTTCTACAAATAGCAAAACAGAGCTATGACAGCTCCAAATAAAGGATGCATCCAGTTGAGGAACATGCCAATGGCCAAATATAAGGCCATTAACATTATTAAGTGTTGCAAAATAATACAAAAAATTTTTCCCCCGATCTTCGATGTTTAAGCATAGCGCAGCGCCACGCAAATGTGCGGAGCTCTAAAAACAAGAAAAAAAGCCAAAAATAGGCATTTTATTAAATATATTCATCTGCCATGCAGGTGAATGATAGGCTGAAGACAACATGGCTACTGAGTAGAGGTTGCTAAGGGGGGAAGCTCAGTCTGAGAGATGTAACCAAGCTTTAGTAGGCAATCCTATGCAAATGAGTATACGGATAGTGAATTCCAATTTTCCCTGCCATGTGATCCATGCCCCTAGAGTGTAAGAGTAGGATTAGGGGAGTAACATTGTAAAACATAGGTGACATCATGAGGGGGGTATGTTACAAAGACTGTAAGCTTATTGGAGCAGAGTGTCATGTGTTTGCTGTGAGTTACTCAGGACTGGAAGAGGTGTGTCTACAGTTGTCTGAACTGAAACCCAGAAACTGAAGGTGTACTCTGTGGCTATCACTAAAGTTTCTTGCAAAGATGCTTACACTGTGTGTGCATGTGTACGCACCTGTAAACCCATCTAAGCCTGTGTGCACGTGTGTTCGCCCGTGTAAGCCTGTGTAAGGCTGTCTAAGCCTGTGTGTGTGCATGTTCACCCGCCTAAGCCTGTTGTAAGGCTGTGTAAGCCTGTGTAAGGCTGTGTGCACATGTGTGCACGTGTTTGCGCTTGTTTGTGCGTCACTGCCCCCTGTGGAAACAGAAAGGGAAAAGGAAGGAAAGGAAGTAGTAGGAAGTTAACCAAGGAGAACTAGCAGAGCTGCCAGGTGAAATCAATCAGAATCAGCCAATTACACAGGCAGTACACTAGCCCAGCCCAGCCCAGCACTTAAAACTCTGCAAACAACATTCCCCCATGTTTTCTCAGAAGCACTGCAACACTGCAGTCTACAAAGAGAAGTGAAAACTTAAAAAGCTTAACTCAGACAAAAAAAATGTTAGGGGCTGCCATTGCTATTATAAGGCAACATGTGCAAGATGCTGAGGGTGGTGCCATTGCAAATGCTGCTGAGCAACCCACAGTGAGGAGATGGAGAAGAGTGTACAGACCCAGGGTAACCGACCAGGGGCTACATGAGCTGGAGATTGTAGAGCACTATAGAGTGGACAGAGACCTCATGCAGCAAATTGTTGAGCTGTGCAGGCCTCGCCTCACACACAGAACCAACAGAGGGGAACCCATCCCAGTGGAATCCAAGGTATGTGTTGGCCTAAGAATACTAGCAACAGGTACCTTCCAGAAACCAACTGGTGATATGATGGGGATTTCACAGGCATCAGCATCCAGGGTACTGCACCAGTTCCTAAATGCCATGTCAGCACATGTCAGTGATCATGTATATTTCCCCAATTCCCATGAGGTATTGGCCAGCACTATGCGTCTCTTCCAGCAAATAGCGGAATACCCCGAGGTAGTGGGTGCAATTCACTGCATACACATACACATCAAAGCACCAGCAAGTGAGCGGGGTAGGGCTTACATCAACTGCAAGGGCTTCCACTCCATCAACTGCCAGGTCATGTGCGATGCCCAGGGCATAATACTGAATGTGTGTGCTGGCTGCCCTGGAAGCTACCATGATTCCCATATCTGGCATGTGACGTGGCTGTACCAGACATTTGCCAATGGGGACATCCCTGATGGTCACCTAGTGGTGGATGCTGAATACGGACTGGAGCCATGGCTGATGACACCCATCAGAAATGCACACACACCTGAACAAGAACTCCATAATGAGGCAAACGCACAAACACAAAATGTAATCGAGCATGTGTTTGGGATGCTCAAGTCATGGTTCTGGTGCCTGGACACATCTGGTGGAGCCTTGCAGTACTCACCAACTACATGTACCCAAATTGTCATGGTATGTGCCATGCTACACAATATGATCCTGCGAAAACAGCTGCAGCAGGAACAGCATGGGGCAGGGCCACACAGTCCACCACCATTGCCAAGGCCTGCACAGGCACAGCATGACTCGGAGGAGGAACAACCTGAGCCTGCCCCAGTAGGCAGAAGGAGGTGTGCCCAGTATGCCTTGGCCTTGGCAAAGAGGCAACACATAGCACATACACTGGCTCAGTAGGAATCCTGGAAATTATACCTCTATCTGACTCACACATAAAATAAAAGGGATGCCTAACTTGACACTACCTGTTTCCAAACATGTATAGGGAGTGTAGTATGTTCCTCTGACATAAGCAGCCCTGCAGCACCACCTGAGGCATGATTGCCATGTTTTAAGCAATATAAATCAGTGCTAAGCAGCATTTACTAATATTTAGTATATTTAAACAAAATTGCCTGTGTTAACTAGTGCAATGTTGGGCAACGTCAAGCAATGTTGGGCAAGGTTGGGCAAACTCGTGTAAACTTGAGTAAAGTCAGGTAAACATGCTCATATTTGCTTTACTGTTCCTTAAGCAGTCTGGTCTGCCCAGCATGAAAATAAAAAGCAGTGACGGGACTTGAACCTAGGATACTGTGCACCATAGTCACAGTACTGAACCACTAAGCCATGATAGCATTGCAGTGGCACTGACACAGCAGGACAATTGTACACTAATGCAAACACAAAGAAATGCTGTATCATGCCCCTAAAGAGGCATATGGGTAACCTCCCCCACAGGCCTATGCAGGCAGAGAACATCAGGCCAGGCGGTGTGATGTGGGTTGTGTAGGCTATGAAGTTGCAATCTAATATATGTGACATTGGACACTAGGATTTGTAGCACAGTAGTATGCCTCAAGCCAGTACAATAGGCAACAGTACAGACTGAAATGGTGTACTGTACATAGCAGTGCAGGCATAGCAAATGTGTATAAGTGTCAGGTGAAACCTTCCTCCTATGTACACCCACAGTAACAATCAGGTGTGCCCCCGGGTAGAAATGTACAAAGAATAGCTGTTCCCCCTGTGTGTAGAAATGTTGATAAGTCTATGCAAAGTGTCTCATGGATGCCCTGCAGGCACAGCATGATCCCTGTTGATCTATGACACAAAGGTGAGCCCTGCTGTAAAAATACAACTTGATTTGCCATACACATATAGTATGAATGCCTATACTGTGCATGCTCACACACTCCAACAAATGTAGTGGATTTCATTCAGCATCACACTGAAAGGTCATACTGGGCATGCTCACACACTTAAAGAAACAAAGCAAATGTCAGGCAGCAACATACTGAAAGTTTATACTGAGCATGCTCACACACTTAGGCTAAATACGGATGTGATAATAAGGGATCTATGGACAAATGTGGATAGTCATCTCTACTTCCAGAAACACATTCACAAAGTGGTCAGAAAATCATGCCATGTGTTCACCCAAATTGCCAAGGTCTGTGCATGTAGGTCAAAGGAGGTTCCCACTACTCAGCGGTTATCAGACCCATCAGAGAGTACCACAACACACTTGCGATGAATCTGACTAGGCATGTTCAGCAGCCAGAAAGACCACTGAAGTACCTTAACAAGAGGATTACTGGCCTCAAATAGTTGCCCCGTGAAACAAGACTGAATGTAACCCAATCTGTACTCTGTTGCATACTGTCAACTCAGGAGATCTCTGCCCAACAGACAGGTCCATGTCATGGCTACACTCAGATCTGTTCTGAGTTACAGCTCAATGGCACTTAATATACAGACCCAGCTGATATTGCCAACATCCTGGCAGATAGGTGTTAAATTCCCCCCCCCCCTCACCCATGAAAGAGCACATCTCTATAATGGAAGACTGCAAAGTTGCTGTCATCACAGCTGCACAGGTAAAAAACACTCTCCAAAGCCAGTATCACAGCAGCCATGGGACCAGATAACATCCCAGGCTGTGTAGCATCTACTTCCCTGAAGTAAAATTTAACATGGATGGTCTGTGGCAACTGAAGTTTCCAGAGGACTGCAAACTTGGAGCCATAACTGTAAACACTAAAGATGTGGACATCCTACAAAAGGGTCTCACTGAGACAGATGGCTGTTGTCAAAGCCATGGGCTCTAGTTCAATGCCAAAAGGTGCATTTTCATCCCCTTTGTTAAAAACTCTGTAGCCAGGAACTACAACATAGGTGGTGGTATACTTCATACTGAAAGTGTGACACGAGACCTTGGGTCACAGGTGGACAGTGGACACAACTGTGATAACCACATTCCCACAGTAGTCAGGAAACCCTCCTATGTGACACACCTCATCACAAAATGTGTCTCATGCAGAATAGGAGGACATTGTTCCCCTCTACTCATCACTCACTAGAACTATAATAGAGTACAACGCCACTTCTGCTATGTACCTCACAAGACAACCACAACAACTGGAAAGCCTGCAGCAATACTCACAAAGAGCATTAGCGGCCTGGAATACATGCCATACACAGACCATCTCAAAATGCTCCATCCGTACTCCCTTGAATATCGCCTACTCAGAGGTGTTCACTGCCTAACATACAAAGCTATGTCAAACAGCGCTGTTGGACATACTCCACATAAAACATTCACAATCCCTCTGACCTTCAGACCCAAAACCACGAGTGAAATACAAAAGGAAGGGGTGTACCCATTTACCTTATAGGTACCCACACCTTCAGGTTAGTGGCACTGCATGAGGCCTTGGAGACCATGCAACTGCAACTAACATTGGGCAAAGCTGCTCATCATATTGTAGCCTGCTACAGATCACATATCTTGTCTCAGGAACCTCACTCAGTATTCCTGAGAGCAGTGGAAAATACAAGGGTCCTGTCAAACATCATTATATGAGGAGATTACAACTACCCAAACATTAAGTGGGAGAATTACTCATGTACAACGTCCTTTGCCCAATGTTTCCTAGAGTTTAAAAACTCTAACACCCTGGAACAGCTGGTCACCACGCCCACTACAGGTGATAACATACTGGACATGATCATCACCAACATGGGGTACCAATGTTCCACAACTGAGATAAACCCCTCACTGGTAATATCAGATCATAAAGTAATCATACTGGACATCCACACCCCCCCCAACCCAGTCAATGAAACCACTGTGAAGACATATTCCAAAGCAAACTGCACATTTCCCAAGACCAAAGTGGAACGTTCCAAGGATAATGGTATACAATCTGCAGAATCATTTACAAGTGTACCCTATGAGCATCTACAGGGATTCAAGGAATGAGACAACGCAAAGAAATCCAAGATGCACTCCTCCAAAAATAAGACAACAATCAGGTGGTTGTTGCCCATAAATAAGCTAGACAACAGAAGGAGGAAATGAACACATGATAGAGCCAACTTCACTAAAGGAAAGGCATCCCTGAACATTATTAGGAAGAAATAATGATCGCTCATAAAATAATCCAAGGACTGTTTCTAAAGACAAATAGCCAAGGAATGTAAGAATAACAACCACATAGCCTTCGGTAGCTATACCAGACCTGTAGGTGTCAACTTCCAAATATGCTGTCAGCTACTGAAAAAGGAAAGAAATACACTGAATCAACTTTAATTGCCCACATCCAGGGGGGTCAAGTTCAGTGTAGACTCCCCCCATCACCCCCAAATGGCCCTGTGTCCATCACAGAAGGATGCTGAGCCCCAGGCGTCATGGACATGCAGGTAAAGACAGCCCTCTCCAAAGCTAAGAACACAGCATCAATGGGACTGGATGGTGTCCCAGGCTGCATCCCACACTAGGCCCAAAAGGAACTACACCCTCACCTACATCCACTGTCCAGACTCAAGTGTACCACAAGCTATGTACCCAAAGAATGGCATACACTAACAGTCATCCAGCTCCACAAAGTGGGTGCCACAACAGAACCTGGAAACCATTGCCCTATATGTCTACTCAGCCTGGTCTACAAAGCTATTGAGCAAATTGTTATGAAACCCATAAACAGAGACATTGGAGACCTCCAGACACTGGACTCTACACATCTCCGCCTTGTTAAAGGCAGATCCTGTCTCCTACACCTAGTTGACTTATGTTAAACAGTTACCAAGGACATAGATGGAGGTGAAAGTAGTCCACACAGCCCACCTGGACCTCACTAAGGACTTTCTACACCATTCCCCACTCTGTCATCATGGACAAGCGTACCAGCTTGAACATTAACAGCTATGTCACAGGATGGGTGGCCAAGTGGCTCACAGATCAAACACACATGTTCAGAGTTGCAGGTGCTATGTCTGACTCTAAGCCAGTCACTAATGACATCCCACAGGTGTTGGTCCTGGGACCCCACCTGCTCAGTAGATATTGCTCAGAGGTACAGGCAAGCATGGGAGTTGTATGGCTGAACAGGTTTGCAGATGACTGCTAACTGTGGTCCATAATCAACTCTACAGCTGACACAGACATCCTCCAGAAGTGTCTTACAGAGACTGATACCTGGTGTCAAAACAATGCCCTCAAGCTGAATGCCAATGAATGCATAGTTATCCCCTGTGGGTAAAACAATGTGCACACAAGTTACCACATAGGTGGTAATCCAGTATGTACGGAGAAAGTCATTATGGCCTTGGGGACACCGGTAGATAGCAAACTCCCCTTTGATGGTCACATGGCCAAAGTGTTCAGACATTCCTTTTATGTAGCCCATCTAATGTCAACTAATGTACCCCACATTGTATAGTCTGATGATGTCACCATCCTACAATTATACCTGTGGAAAGAAGAACTCACAGTCATGAGCATAGTGCTTGTGTAAATGCATACTCCTGTAATATCATAAAGTGCTCAGGTAGAGGTTTGAATCCTGCACTTAACAAGTATGTGTGTGTTGTCTCCTTGGGAAGTAGAAACCTTTTTGGAGAGTAGTAAAACACCTTAAAAGTGGTATACTAATCATTGTCAAGTCTGATGATGTCACCATCCTACAAATATACCTGTGGAAAAAAAGCTTTCCAGTAATGTGTATAGCACAATGTGTTAATATGTAATCCTCCAGTATTATGAAGTAGTTATGTAGGGGTTTGAATCCTGCAATTGACAAGTGTGTGTGTAATTACCTTGGATCAAAGCAACCTTTTTGTAGAGTAGTAGTACACCTTACAAGTAGTATAATTATCTTTGTCAAGTCTGATGATGTCACCATCCTACAAATATACCTGTGGAAATTAAACCTCCCAGTAATGTGTATAGCGCGTCGTGTTAATGCATGCTTTTCTAGTATCGTGAAGTAGTTAGGTTGGGGTTTGAATCCTGCACTTGACAAGTGTGTGTGTAATTACCTAGGAGAGGAGCAACCTTTTTGTAGAGTAGTAGTACACCTTACAAGTGGTATACTTATCTTTGTCAAGTCTGATGATGTCACCATCCTACAAATATACCTGTGGAAATGAAACCTCCCAGTAATGTGTATAGTGCGTTGTGTTAATGTGTACTCCTCTAGTATCATGAAGTAGTTAGGTAGGGTTTGAATCCTGCACTTGGTGAGTGTGTGTGTTCTTTGTGTATGAAACTGTTGGTCAATGTGCTGTGGGTTTTGCTTTTACTACCGTATGACATATCAGTAGGCATTGCACATGTGAGGTAGCTGTGAGGCAAATACATATACGTACATGTTACCTCAATCATTGCATGTGTGGGAACCTTGCTTTATCCAAGAACACAGCTGTCATCTTTGCCAAACTGTGCTGCTGCTTCCCAGACCTTAGGTCACATCTGTATGCTTGTGACAAGGCCAGCCACTGCAGTGATGCCTGGCCTAGGTCATCTGTGTCACACACACTCTTTACGGTTCCTATTGAATTGTGTGAGTGAGGGTTTATGGCCGAGGTATATGTCAGACCTGTTCAAACGCAGCAAAGTCTGTCAATGATGACTATTCATGATAGGTGTACAACAACCTTTGTGGATATGCATGCAGACCCTTTATTGCTTATGTGATCCACAGAGGGATTTCAAAATACCTTAGGAAATGTGATTATCAAAGGAGAGATGATGTAACACCAGGTTTCATGTACACATCGGTACCTGTTCATCATGTTGGTGGCTACTACCTATGTGGTACTGTGGGGATACTATGTTCCGTAAAGGTGGATGACTATGCTTAGTTTGGCCAATAGCTTTACATCATGGGTTTGACAACAGGTATCTGTCTGTATGATACCCTTGTGGAGGATGTGTGTGCCACCTGGAGAATGCAGTATAGGCCACAGTATGCATTACCAGACGTGGAGAGACATATCCCTACTGTGATTGCTTGTACCTAAGAGAGCCATATGCCAAACAGGAGTGGTCTCAGTAATGGGTGCAGGTGAACACCACTGGTTACTGGCATAGTATAGTACCTGTAGGATCCAAATGTTGCTGTGTGTCCTACATCTGTGTGTCAGTTGTCAAGACATCATCTAACGATTGGTTATGGTCAGGCTATTGAAGTCATGTATACTACCAGAATGCAAAACAATGAAAGATAGTAACAGTATCACCCACAGCACAGTGTCAAACCATGTCATACACACATGTGTAGTCAAGTTCCGAAATGTGCGTAGTACAATGCATACTGGCCACCAATAGAAACTATGGAGTGTTACTGTGTAATACAGAGCATGTCAGCCTGCCCATGTGTCCACTATGCACGTACATGCAGACAGTGCACCTCCACCATGCTCACAACTGTACACCTGCAAATCTGTACTACACACATCCCACACATACTGTCCACTCTCTAACACATGCTGCCAGTACTGCACACATCAGCCAAGTGGCACGTGGGCGGACAATACACAATTGGAACTAACACTGGTGTAAACAACACTACAATGACAATCATAGCTTTAATGCATCATGCCTGCTCAGCTACACCTTCAAGCATATCATTACACTCTACTGCTGACAACATGTTAACATTGCTATACTGCTATAAAGACACTCTGTGCATCAGCACCATGGTAGCCTGTGCCTACATCGATGTTACAGATGACAGGAGGTGGCACAGGTTTCATCATATGCACAGGGTTTGTTGTTGGTTTGCCAGAGGCCTACAGTGAGACATCCAATTGACATGTGTGTGTGTGTGTGTGTGTGTGTGTGTGTGTGTGTGTGTGTGTGTGTGTGTGTGTGTGTGTGTGTGTGTGTGTGTGTGAGGGGCAAGAATGCTGGTATGGGCCAATGTTGATGTAATGTGTGTGGGTATGTGTTAGCTGTAGGTGTCTGGATTGTGTGTGTGTGTGTGTGTGTGTGTGTGTGTGTGTGTGTGTGTGTGTGTGCATGCACACAGTTCCACCATGTGGCTGCCGTATACGGGTATTTGTGGGACAGCCACAGACTGTACCTGCGAGGCTTTACAGATCCCCATCTCTGGCCATGGATACGGTACCTGTGCCTATCAGGAGTGCTACTGACACTATCAGGTACTTAGCCAGACTGGGTACTATCCTCAGAGGTAGATGGATGTACACTGGACCCAGGTCCCTGCTCGGACTGTCCAGAGCCATGTGCACATGGTCTTCTAGGATGATGGACAGCCCACCCCCAACATTGCTGGGGTTGGAACTGGCACTACGGGAATGGCTATGGCTTGAGGGATGTCTGCGGTGACTGCCAGCTGCTGATGTTGCTGGCATACATCCACATCAACGAATCATCTGTCCCGCACTGTCCTGACACATGGACATGACATTCCGGAGGACATCTAATGTCTCTCCCCAACTTCTATCAGTGACCTCAGTGTAATTACGGATGGCACCAGCTAGGTCACAGACACTGTCAACTACGACTGTGTTATGTGCCCTCTGTGCCCTTAGTCCCTGTCTGGTGTATCGTTCCATATGTGCCTGTGCCTCCATGACAGCCTGGAACATACGTGAGGTTGTAAGAACTGTGGCACGTCTGCCAGTGGCATGATGAGCAGCAGTGCTCCGATGAGAACCCCTGGACATCTGCCTATGTGGTACCCTTCCAGACATCTGGGTATGGCTGCTCTGTCAGGTTGTATGTGCCATGGATATCACACTGTCCTGGCCAATGCCGACTGTACACTGTCCCTCAGCTAAGGGCGTTGGTGATGGATGTATTGGCAGTATGACTGTGTGCATAGATGGGGTGGACACTTGTGTACTGTCGATTGGTGACCCAACAACAGACCCTGGCAAACATGCCTGTGCCTCAACACACCTATCATCATCACTATTTTGCTTGATGACATCAGTTTCCCTGCTGCAGTGAACCAGCCCAAAGTCAGCACTTGTGAGAGGAAGACAGGAAATACAATTTACGACCTGTACATGATGTCGGCACACATGAACACATGCACACATGAACACATGCACTCATGCACACATGCGCACATGCACACATGCACACATGAACACATGCACACATGAACACATGTGCACATGCACACATGCACACATGCACACATGAACACATGAACATATGAACACGAACACATGCAGACATGAACACATGCACACATGCACACATGCACACGAATGCACTCCTCATTAAAACAGACACACACACACACACACACACACACACACACACACACACACACACACACACACACACACACACACACACCACCAGCAATCCAGAACGTACTCAATAGCGGGTGATGGTGGGGTACAGTATCACAAGGCAAACAATGATATCACATGTGTCAGCATGCAGGATGTGTGTTGCTCAACAGCATGCAGTGCGGGGGTAGACAGCCCTTGCTAATAACAGTATACATGGTTTTGATGCATGTGTGTTGTTGTTCAGTGATTGGCCTCACCATGGAATGCAATGTGTACATGGACACAACATTGCTGTGCAAGTATTAAAAGCTCTGCAATGTCCTGTGCACCAGCACTCACAGGTATACATACCATGGCTGGATGTGTATCTGTGTGTTACATAGATATTCATTTCTGATTAGAGCATCTGTGTCTTCAGCAGATAAATGTGGACACAGGTTTAGCTCATGCATGCTATGTATGCACACAGGATGAGTGGTGCATGTATACCTGATGGAATACCATTGCTCAACATAGCCATTGTACAGTGGTTATGTTGAGTGAAGGACATATTGTGGCCATGCCAGTGCCAGCCATGACATGGCTTGCTACAACACAACTGCAACATTAAACATCACACATACACAGTGAGGGTCATGTGACCTATACACTCAATAGCATTACAAGGCATATATGTGTCACTTTGTACAAAAGGTGATTGCTATGCATATTGTGTATTGGTCCATATTTGTGCACACACAATATTGAGGTGCACAACAGTTAATGCTATGTGTAGTACTTTGGTCACTGCAACTGGATGGGGTGTAGTACAATGAGCCATCATCATGCAGCATCATGTGGTCACTCAAGGCTACTAATGTGTGCCAGACTGGCACATGCCGTGCTGTACCAGAACTGCTGTACCATGGCTACATTCACCATTTCACAGCCAGTTGTTACATGGGTTTGTATGGTGCCCAATAGGGGGCACGGCCTAACATGAATGTGTTATGTGTTGAAGAGTGTCACACAGCTACATGAGAGGCATCAGCCCCTTAGGTATATTATGTGTGCTGTGCGGATGACATTTGGTATATTGGTGTGTGACCTTACAATGGGTGTCTGAATACGCCATGTGTAGCATGTGAACGTGTACCGTGTATGACAAAGTTGTGTATGTTTTGTGCATATGTATTGCCTCTGCTTATCCAATGTCCACTACAGTGTTGCCACAATTGTGTGGGATGCTCTGTGTATTGTTATGTGTTTTAGGCAGCTACCCATGTTACTGGGATGTGCACAGTCTCACGGCAAACATGCACAGCATGCATTATGCATAGGTGTGTTACGTGTACATGGCCTACAGGTCACCTACAACATGCACATTTAATTAGTAATATTAAATGTAGAACACACTCACCAGCATGGGTCTGCTGCCTTGCTGTCACACCAGAGGGACCTACAAGGATATGAGACAGTTTGTCAGTGGCAACAACTGTTGCATTGCTACTGTGTATCTGCAATCTTACAGTAGTACAACGGTTGACAGTCACAGGTCTACAGATTACATTCCTAATTATTAGTATTGCACAACACTAGGCATCACATCCTCTAACTACACAGTACACATCTCACATGAGCATGCTCTACCAATAGAGGCAACAGTAGTGTACAGCTATGCCATGTTACCTGCACGCTCCATGTCAACTTGCTGGGTGGCTCCGGCCTCCATGATGATACATGTTGCTTGATGTTGTTGCTGTTGGCCAGGAGCCACCTGGCTCAGGAGCAGCTCCTCCACTCTGGTGAGGGGGGATGGATGGGTACCCCACCACCTGTGGCAAGCTGTTGTCTATGGATATCTGACACACGCTGCCAGACATGTCTAATTAAATCACTGCAGTGATGGTGTACCTGCTGATATGTCCGGTTATGCATGCCTATGTCATTTACCCTACGGACAAGATCCTGCCACAGTGCAGTCCGCTCATGCTGGTCCTGGCTGGTTCTGGAGAACAGCAGGGCATAGTGTTGCACCAGGCTTGCAGTTATCAGTTCCTCCTCTTCCGTGCTGTAGGTGGGCCATTACCCTGGAAGACAATGAAATAATATGTGTGAGCATGTCATGTGGCACACTTAACATTCTAAAGTACAGATGTCAGTTAACTGCCATATATAGCAACCTATTGGCTGTCAGAGGATACACACTTTCAATACCACATATCAGTGCTCAGCCCACAACTGCCTGACTGTGCCTGGCACACTCTATATATCAAACCATGTTTTGTACAGCAACAAAGATAAACCAGTATGTAAGACTATACAACAGTACATGGCACGCTGTATGCGACACAATGCACCACCTAGCCACAGGAGGTATATATCAAGCTAATGCATCAGGAAATATGTATTCCATTGCAATGATTGTAAAGTCCAGTTAAAGTATTACCAGTATACCGCACTAGTCGTTGATGGCAAACCCCTGCCTAACTTATGTGCACATTCATTAATATAGGTGGCATACTGCTGTACTAGACTATACATGTTGCTAGATATGCACTTATATCCTGTAACACACATATGACTGAGGCCATGGTACAGGAATACCCACACACACATCAGACATACATACCAGACACAAAGGTATGGCAACCCAGATTACCTTTACCTGTGTACCATGCAGTACTGTGTGTCAGTAGTTACAAAGCCTTATGCCGGAGGTATGTAATCTGTGAGGACTACGGGGAACACACAAAACAGTGGTTCCAAGAAATGTGGACATACACTGTACTGTGCTGTGTAGGCATACAGCTTCAGGTAGTACTACAGTTCATACATGAGTTGGATTCACCAACAGTAACACTCAATAAGCATACACGTATTGCTTTAACCTTCAATGAGACACCCCAGTCAACACCAAGGGACTATGTCAGACCGTATGGCATACTGCTTTTTCTGCCTAGCAATTGCATACACATCTTTTGCTGGAATCACAGCTAGGACACATAATACCATGACTGAATCAGTTTCCCACTAAGCTATCACACATATAAAGAACTCTGACACATTCACCAACACACTCACCATCACACTCAGTCAACCTCACATAGCAATTATTGCAAAAGTACATGTGGGTGTGTATCGCTTCATAGGTAGGTAATAGGCTATTGGCCCTAGGGCCTATAGAAGTCTAGCCATATGCTACCCTGGCATTCAACACACAGGTAAGTACATTTCACGTAGCCCTGTCAAGCAGAACCACAGAGGTTATTCCCGGGGTGTATTTCCTATCTCCCATACATTCATCAGGATTATTTCTGATGACAGCTAATTAAGGGCTTTGTTTGCTACTGATAGGTGGTTTGTTCCAGAGTATGGGATGTCTCTGAGATAGGAATCTATCCCTCCAGCATGTTCTGTCTATTGAGGTCACAAGGTTTAGGTCCATAGGGTTTGTAGCTCGTAGGGATTGTGATCTGTCTACGTGGAGCATGTCCAACAGCTCTGGGTTTGACATAGCTTCGTATGTTAGGCAGAGGTCATCTCTGTGTAGGCGGTATGCAACACAGTCTAGCTGTGGGTTTGTGAAATGGTCTACATAGGGCATCTGTTTGAGGCTGGTATTACTTTTTGTGAGGTATGTCTGTGTCATTTCCAGTTGCTGTAGATGACTTGGGAGGTACATACCACATGGGGCATTGTACTCGATAATGAGCTTTATGTGTGATGAGTAGAAGGGAACACTGACCTATATTTCCCTGGATGACACACCTTTTGTGATGACGTGTGCCACATAGACAGTTGACATGACTAGTGTGGCACTGTGATTATCAAAGGGATGACTACTGTCCACCTGTGTCCCATGGTCTCTTATCACACCTTTGGTGTTAAGAAGACTACCACCTATGTGGTAGTTCATGGGTACAGAGTCTTTGCAAGAAGGTATGCCAATGCAGTGTCAACAGTAAGCTTGGGTCCATGGCTTTGTCACCAGGCATCTGTTGCAGTAAATATGACCCTCTCTCTCTCTCTCTAAATATATATATATATATATATATATATATATATATATATATATATATGTATATGTATATACATATACACACACGCACACATACATATAAACATCCATTGGTGTACATGTAGATATACATATAGGCACATATACAGTCCACCTTTCATGGTGGGGATATCAATTATGCAAAGGTTGTGAGGTATACCGTTATGTCATAATATTGCACAGTGTTGTGCGGAATACATTGAAGGTGTTCTCAGCCCATGTAGCTTTATCAGGCCTCACTGGCTGCAACACTACAAACCTGACGAATCATACCCACAGTGTTTAACCACCACATGTCATATAACAGCACTGTATGCTGTCTTGTTTGCCACACACTACAACCTACATAGACATATGCACATAACAACCTTCAACAACATATATATGTCCACCTTCACAAACATTTGTAGTATGCCCCTTGCTCTATGCACATGTACAGATGGTAATATATCTGACACAGACAGATCTCTCCGTATCTGTGAGCCATACACACACAAGGTCCACACTGTTGTAAGTTCGTGTACCTCATGGCTGACCTGTTGGGCCTTGCTGCAACATGAACAGGTGTCACATGTGAGCACACAGTAATATTAGAGGGTGTATATATAGCTGAAAATGCTAGATTAACATACTAGCCTGGTACAGCTGTTGCCAGTGCTAAGCTACACATTAATATGACTATCATGCATTTGTTACTCTGTCATATCCATGTTTATATAACAATATGCGCTACTCCCACAAACAGACATTGTACATTGTACACACTACTGTACAGAACACAGATAACATGGATCAGATGTTTGACATTTAATGCTGAACTACATATGTCACAGTCATATCTCATTGCGCACAGCTACACACTGATGTCTCCATGCCAGTAGTTATGCGGGGCATCTGTGCATACTGCTGCCACATATGGATGATTCAAACTATGTAGAGTAGTCTTCATAAACATCTACTACATGCCAGTAAATACATAGCTGTTATATACCTTACCTTTGTATGTTTTCGTATTCCTCTGTTTTGTGTGCTTTGTAATAGCTTTTCTTTTTATAGCTTATGATTTTCTTCAAGATATATTCTTTATTTCAATATGATTATTCTTTTCAATATATTATTACTTTTGCAATATTATTTTTTCAATATGTTTTTCTTTTCAATATATATTTTTTTTAATTTTTTTTAAATATATATATTTTTTTCAATATGAGATTTTTTTTCTGCAATATATTTTTCTTTTCAATATACTTTTTTTTCAATATATTTTTTTCAATATATATTTTTTTCAATATATTCTTTTAGTTATTCTTTTTTTTTTTTGCTATATATTACTTTTTCTTTCAATATGTTTGTGGTTGATCTTTTTTCTTTTTTCCTGCTACTGTTGGCTGCATCTGTACGTCTCTCTCTCTCTCACTCTCTCTCTCCCTCCATACTTGCAATGAAGTGATTGCATGTGTGGACAGCAAGTACAGCCTGCTTTTATAGGCATCTGCACATGTGCATGTGATGACCTCTGCACCAATTGGTGGCCACCATTTGGCAATTGTATGCCGCCAGCTGTGTCGTACTTGCAGTACTCACTGTCATATCAACCCAATACTATAAATTGCTAAGTCAGGTAGGCGTAGCCCTTTCAGCTTTCCAAAGTGGGGACCATGCTTGTTTGCTGTAGACACCGTTGTGTAAGTCAGAATGTTGGTATACTTCTCATGACTGATGCTAGGGGTGTAGCCAGTGATTTGAATGTTGAACTCAGACCTGAATGTTGCCACTTCCAGTACACATTTGCCAGTGTAGAATTGTACTCACCTCTACAAATGCTAACACAAGATACATGGGAGTATGTATTTTCTTTTCTACTTATGCAATTAGCTGGCATACATGCGTAGTTATTGAGATGTTTTCATTTTGCACATGAACTGTTTGGGAACTGCTGGACTGTGGATATTAATGCACTCACTTATGCACAGTTTGTGCTTTTTCTTTTGTTGACATTATCACAGGATGCTCATGAAAACTGGACAATTCCAGTACTGAGACTGCCTACCTACATCCTTGCTGTACCTAGAACACACAGGTATTTTGTACATTTGGGTGGGGATTGTCCTGCTCTGAAACTGTGTGGGGGTTGTAAAGTGCTGCTCTAACATTATTTACTGCTAGAATGTCTGGCTCTGTTATCACAATCATGTAATGCAATTTCACAACAACTGCTGGTAAAGTTCCACAGAACAGGTTTTGTGTTATGGCATTCCTATCTTTCCTTTACATTCACACATTTTGATGCATGATATATATATTTCATCAAAAGCCTGCTGTATATCTACTGTGGCCTAGTGTTACTTCATGCAGTTTAGTGTGTCCAAGGTCCGCGGTTCAAGACTGACATTGGTGTTTTATTTTGCTGCTGAGCAGAACAAGGGCCCTCACATGCAGGGTGACTAAGGCACTTTTAAGCAGTTGTAAGCAGGTTTGCGCAGGTTTGTGCGATGCTTAGCAATACTTAGCTAAGTGCATACAAACGCACACTCACACAAACCCGCTTACTACTGCTTAAAAGTGCTTACACACGCTAACCCCCGCACTCATTTCTTTGAAAGAAAGGAAAATGGGGAGATAGGAAAGTGGTGAAAAAGGGGCACAAAGAGGGAAAAACAGTAGGGAAAACAGCTCAGGATGTTCAGAACGGGTGTAGGGAAGGTCCATAGTTGCCCATTTCTTTAACAGCAACAGCTGTGCATATACTAGTAATTTGGAGGGAAATTTGAAACCTTCCACCCCTGAGAGAGGGGTGAGGACAACGAAGTATGTTGTACTGCCAATTAAATTTCAGTTTCTGTGTCCAGCGGACATTTGTGCAAAATAGGCAGCTATGTATGGGGCGTCATTTTTTTGTGGGAGCAGATTGCCTGTTTTTTATTTTTTTTTCAGGTGAGAGTGGAATGTGGGGTAGGGGAAGTAGGTATATTTTGGGAGGTAGGTCAAACAGACAAGACAAACAAGACACATACAGGGGCGGAATATGACACATGGGGTGGGTGAACACCACTGACGGGGAAGGATGTTTGGAAATTGCAAGCCCATGAGCCCACAGATGGCAACAGTGGAACTGAGATCCCCACCCATGGGCAGTCACCACTGCACCTTCACAGCCCGGAGGGTGGCTGTGCTGGGGTCTGTGTAGGATCTTGACTCGAGCTGGCGTAGAGGATCAGCAACTGAATGCTCGATCTCCCTAAGCACCACAGTCCGGACCATTCGGAGGGTGATAGGTGGCCCTCCTCCAGCCACGCTTGCACAGGGGGACGAGCCCCATCCCCTGCAGTGCTTCCACCCGAAGGTGGCACAGGGCTAACAGAGGAGGAAGTCCCAGGCTGGGCACCGGACCTGCTGGTGCCAGATGGCATCACCAGCTGAGGTGGGACACGTGGGTCCGCTGGGACCAGCCTTCCCATACATTCTGTGTTTAGAGAATTTAATGACAATATGGGTTGGTAACAGCCAACAGCATTCCAAATTAGTTGTAACAGCATGCAGTAATATTCCCATTAACCCAACACACCATAGTTCCAACAGTTGAATAGCAAGCATAACACATGCATATATAGAATAACAGTGGGCATTCCAACAGCATGCAGGATTAATTGGTGGCAACAGGCCATCAAGATTGTGGTGTATGAACAGGGCACATGCATCAAAGTAAATGCAGATATTTATAAACCAATAGGACATATGTCCCAACAAATGTTTTGAGATTACACATACCCATTGAGGTGTGGAATTGCATTGTTTATGCACATACAGTAGGGTATAAAAAGATACCTCCATTAACAACTTATATGTACTTATAGTTTACACTATGTTCCTATTGACTGCAGGTATATATCCCCTACATGTATTATTACACTAGGCAATGTCCATTACATTGTGAAATGTGTTTTGCTAGTTCCTTATATACCTGACCTGTATCTGACATACAAACTGTCCAGGATGCAGATGTTACTGCTACGTATTTATATATTTTATTTATATTTATATGTCTACATATCTGGATGTGTTCAGGTGACATTATCAGTTATATTTTAACAGCCCCCTACATTTCTAGCAGCACACTGACATTTCTGGTGATCACAATAACAAGCTACTCATGTGCCAGATTTACCTATACATGCCAGCCTTGAAACAACAGTTGAGGACTGTATATATGCTTAAGAGATACTGGCACTCCCTTCATCCACTTTCTATGGGCCTACCCAAGTGTGGGTTGACAGCGCTTAATACAACACTACTATTTCTATACTGCAAGAGTACATCAACATTTCGAAGAAAGTGACATGGACACACTGCAGGAGTTATACCTTTATTAATTACATTACACACTTTTCTAGTGGCTCTCTCATTTATTTGATATTACAGTGCATGCAGACGTCTTATTCAAGATGTATTATACCTTAATTTATGGTTTACAACACGCTTTTTCAGGCTCTCTCACTTATTTTATATAACAATACATGCAGAGAAATAATTTAGGACTTATTATACCTTTATTAATGGGTTACAACACTCTTTTTCTGGCTCTCTCACTTATTTTACATAACAGTACATGCAGAGAGGTTATTCAAGCCTTATTACACCTTTATTATTGGGTTACGATACTTTTTGTCAGGCTCTCTCACTTATTTTATATAACAGTACATGCAGAATAATTACTAACCTGTCTGGTGGCACAGCCTTAGCAGCCTATCTGCATAGGCTTGCTGATTCGCAGAATGGACACCTGCAGCTGTGAAGTAAATGAAGTGATATTGAGACATATTCCTATCCAAACTATCGACTACACTAGCAATTTTTACATACTTCATTCCATGGCTACCTACACAGTAGTGCAGCATTTTGCATCCAACGGGCCTCCTGTATCCATTGGTTCAGTTGGTCCTGCTTACATCTCTTCAGGTCTGCATGGTGGTGTCTGACCTGCTCACCAGTCTGAGGGATGCCTGTGGCACTGGTGAGTTCATGTGCGAGACGGTTCCAGGCTTCTGCTTTGTATTCCATGCCCTGGAACTGGCCCTGCAGGAATCTAGCATCACGATGATGGACAAGGAGCCAAACCATCACTTTTGACTCCTCAGTGCCCCACCGTTGCACTCCGAAGCGAGAGCCCTCTCCGGCACCAGCCATTGCTGCCTGCAGATGGGAGCTACAACCAGTTATGGCAAGTATTCCCGCCTATGGAGCTTAAATATGCCTCACTTCCTGCACTTATTTGTGATTGGCCAAATTTGAAAATTCTCAGCTGAGTGCACACCTGCTTAGCACTGGGTAAACTTTGATTAATATGTATATGTGTGTTGACAGTCCATGAACATCAAATGCTGTCATGGCTTAGTGGATCAGTACTGTGATTATGGTGCACATTATCCTGGGTTCGAGGCCTGTCATTGCATTTTATTTTACTACTGGCCTGACCGGTAGGGGGTGTGGCTGTGTTTAGCTGACTTTGCTCAACTTTGCCCAACGTTGCTCTATGTTTACCAACATTGCCCGAGGTTTTGCTAGTTAGTGCAGTGCACAGCTTCGTGCAAACATGTTTTATTTGAGCTAGTTGGTGTGCTGCGCAGCTCCGAGCAAAGCTACTGCGCTAGTTAAAGCACTGCTAAGCTATGAGCAATTATACTTAAATATGCTTAATACTGGTGAACTTTGCTTAGCAGTGTTTCACACTGCTTAAGATACATTACTTATGACTTTATCAGTATGCATGTCCATTTAACGTTCTTATATATATATATATATATATATATATATATATAAAATATCGTTCACTACTATATAGGCCATTTTAATGAATTGTACTAATATTTAAAAGGTAAATGTCAGGAATTAATTTTATGCACAGATTTACTACAGAAAATGGGAAGGGGAGTGGTGGGACTCGAACTGGGAATGCCTCCTCTTTGTGCGAAGGCTCTACCACTATGCTATTGCTATTTGGCTTAATTTGCATATAAGTAGTTTATTATCCTCTATGATGTCTGAACTGCTAACTGTAGCTAAGCAATGGGCAAACCCATGCACACATGCGCAAACACGGGCACCTATATCGGGAATGAGGAAAAAAATATATTTTTACATTTTATTATATTTGTACACTGATTTGGAATGTGGGGGAGTGTAGTGTTGGAGATTTACACATTTGAGCGGACTCACTCATGTCTGGTGGCATTTGCTGTTTAGGCACTTACAGGGGTGTGGATATTTGGACTGCTCGGCAGTCTGACACGCCCCCTGCACTTGTGCACACTCCATGTGAGCCTTAGAGTTGAGTCAGCGCACCCTCATAAGTTTGTAGGTTCATACTAGGCTATCTGCCCTAGGGCATTTATAAGCATAGTCAGAGTGTGTTTGGCTTTAGCCACCCATTTTAAATGAATTTTGTTATGCCCTTTTTTGAGGTTAGTATACTGTGCCTCTGTCTAACAGTGACACAGAAGTAATACCCGGGGTAAACCTATGATCTCCCATCCACTCATCAAGATTCCTCTTGAAGAGAGTCAATGAGGGAGTCTGCCTAACCTGGACTAGGATTTTATTCCAGAGTGAAGGAAGCCTCTGGGTTATGAATCTGTCCCTCCAGCATGTCCTATTTATTTCAGTGCTGAGGTTCAAGTCTCTCAAGCATGTAGCTCGATGGGATTTGGATTTTCTGAGGTGCAGCATGTCCATTAATACGGGTTGGACAATGGCTTTACACGTCAGGCACAGATCGCCTCTGAGCAGGCAGTATGCCACTGAGTAGAGCTGGAGTTTCTTTAACCGGGCAGCATATGGCATCTGTTTGAGCCCTTTCATCCTCTTGGTGAGGTACTTTTGGGGTCTTTCCAGTTGCTGCAGGTGTCTGGTAAGGTACATCCCAAAAGGGGCATTGTACTCAATTATGGGCCTGATGAGGGATGAGTAAAGAGGCACGATGACCTCCTCTGATCTAGATGTGAATCCCTTCATGATTAGGTGGGCTATATAAAATGTTTTTCTAACCACTTTGGCCACATGATTTTCAAATGAGAGATTAGTCGCATACCGCTTGCTCAGAGGTGACCTGTGCCTGACATATAAGGCCATGTCAAACCCAGATTTGATGAATATGCTTCACCTCAAAAAATCTAGATCCCTCAGAACCACAAGGGCGGGAGACTTAAACCTTGACATGGTTATTAATAGAACGTGCTGGAGGGACAGATTCATCACCCAGAGACTCCCTATGCTGTGGAACAAAATCCCGGTACATGTGAGGCAGAGCACCTCGCTGGCCTTGTTCAAGAGGAATCTTGACCAATGGATGGGAGATCGCAGATATACCCCAGGGATTACTTCAGTGTCACTGCTTGACAGAGGCACAGCAAAATAATAGGCATAGTTTTCTTCAAACTAAAGGGGTGGCGAAAGCCACAAAACTATGGGCTAGGCTTATAAATGCCCTTGGGCAGATAGCCTAGTATGAACCTATGAACCTATGAACCTATTACTATCAACTTGGGTCCCCAGGTCCCTAATTACTTCTTCCATACTTAATGGATTACCACCTATGTGGTAATTTGTGGGCACTTTGTTTTTGCCAAAGGGGATGACTATACACTTTTTGGCATTTAGCTTGAGGCCATGGCTCTGGCACCAGTTATCTGTTTCTATGAGTCCCTTTTGTAGGATGCTTGTGTCGGCTGGAGAGTCAATTATGGTGCCTAGTTTGCAGTCATCTGTGAACTTGGTCAGCCACAGTCCTTCCGTGTTGGTCTGTACCTCCAAGAAATATATACCGAACAAGAGAGGTCCCAGGACTGAGCCTTGTGGGATGCCATGGCTCCAGCAATTCTAACCATGTGGGTTCTGTCCTTGAGCCAGTTTGCAACCCATCAAGTGACATAGGGGTTTATATTTAAGCTGGTGAGCTTATCTATAATGCCCAAGTGGGGTATTGTATCAAAGACTTTTGCGAGGTCCAGGTAGACTGTGTGGACCACCTTCCCCTCATCATTGGCCTTGGCGACTGTTTCAAAGAAATCAACCAGGTTTAAGAGGCTGGATCTGCCCTTAACAAAGCCGAACTGGGTAGGATCCAGTGTCTGTAGATCCCCAATATCTTTATTTATGAGTTCCATGATGATCCTTTCCATAGCTTTGCAGACCAAGCTAGTCAGGCTTATGGGGCGATAGTTTCCAGGATCCGTTGAGGCACCACCTTTTTGGAGAGGGACCACTGTTGCTATACGCCACTCTTTGGGTACATATCCTGTAGTAAGGCTGAGACTTGAACAGTAGTTTTATGTTTGGGTTTAGCTCTTCTTGGAGTTCATGTATGACGCAGCCAAGGACACCGTCTGATCCCATTGATGCTGTGTTTTTTGCTTTGGAGAGGGCGACTCTTACCTGAGCATCTGATATGCATGACGCGTTGACATACTCTTAGACTGCAGTCTCCGAGTAAGACTTAGTTAGTCTTACATGGAGGATTAGTGAATCCCGGCCAAAGTATGTCTCTCACCATTCATGTGTCTGGTAGCACCAGAAAAAATACAGGTTACCATACATCTGTGGACACTTCATCACTAGCTCGTGGTATCTCAAAGGAAGAATGAAATAAACTTTTGACTTGATATTGATCTCTTTGAAGGGAAGAAAAATCACTTTTCATTGAGTTAACACTCTGTGTTAATTGTTGAATGACCAACATTAAGTCCAGTTCAATGGAAGACCTGGTATATTGAAGACATCTCCACATTCCTGCATTGGCCTACCTGCTAAGAATCACATCGACCATGGCTACATGATAGAACCATCAACAAGTCAGAGCAAGTGATTCAAGCAGCAACACCTTCACAAAAAAATAAATAAATAAATAAAAAATAAAAACAGGAAACCAAATTGAGGTGCAGTGGTATGTCCAAAAAAATTCCACATTCTGTTCTCCACTTATCAGTGTTTAATTAAACCAAACCAAATCCAAAATATCAAAAAAGAAAAATGAAAGGACACTAGTTTAAGTGCTTTCATCATGTGTAATTCAGCAAAGGCACCTTTAGAAGCTACTGTAACTACAAATGAAAGAGTCTTATATAACATCCAGATAAAAGTGCAAAGTTCAAAAAGCAAAGTGAAAAATAATCATTTAGTAAGTTAAAAGTGAAATATAACAGTTTTCTGTTCATTATAAAACTTTGTATGAAAAGCACTTTGCATCCTCTTTAATCATATCCTGGGACCTGCCTTTGCTCCAGCAGAATGGAAAACAGCAACTGTAATCCCCTTGCACAAAGGGGACCATCATCTGACCCTATGAACTATAGACCCGTAAGTCTAACCAGTCTCATCTGCAAGGCCATGAAAAGAATCATCATTGACATTATCAACAAGGACATAAGTGACCTTCAAACTCTAGGCACAAACCAATTTTGCTTTGATAACGTTAGATCATTCTCATTAAAGCTAGTAGACGTCTTTGAGAAAGTCACCAAAGACTTGAATAAAGGTAAGAGAGAACATACTGCCTATCTTGACCTGGCCAAGGCTTTTAACACAATCCCCCACTTGGGTATCATTGAGAAACTCTCCCAATGGGGATTAACCCTTACATCACTAGACAGATAGTCAATTGGCTTATTATCAGAACTTATACTGTCAAAGATGATGACTCAATCTCTGCCAGTAGAGCCTTCACCAGTGGAGTACTACAAGGATCTGTGCCAGGGTATTTACTGTTTGGAATTTATTTTTTTGAAGTCCAGGGTACAGTAGATGGGCTTTGGCTTAACAAGTTTGATGATGCTTGCAATTTGGGTGCAATCATTGAGTCCACAAGCAATGTTAAAGTATTACAGGAGGGGCTAACACAGACAAATGACTGATGCCAAAGCTATGACCTACAACTAAATGCAAAAAAGTGCCATTATTATTGCAAGTGGGAAAGTTGCATTCCCTGCTAATTACACTATCGACAACCCTCCCCACAAGATCAAACCCAGTGGTGCAAGACCTAGGAAGAGAGGTAGATAGCAATCTGAACTTTGACTACCAAGTTTCCACAGTGGTAAGGAAAGCCTTTTAAGTAATGCACCTCATACGTAAGGGCATCGCATCCAGGTCTCAGGATGTTGTAACACCACTGTACTCGATCCTCAGCAGAACATTAATAGAGTACAATGCTCCCTATTGGATGCATCTTAAGCTGCTGGACAGACCACAGGGGTTTCTAAACAAGACAAAACAGTGCTTGCAAACTATGCCATGACATATGTGGATAGACTGAAAACCCTGTCACTGTACTCTGTATCATATTGGCTTCTGAGAGATGAACAGTGCCTATCCTACAGGGCAGTGTCTGACTCTGCCCTGATGTAAATGTTGCACATCCAAAAATCTAATGGTGCAAGAGTCATTTGCTCTAGGAATCTTAACCTAGCCTTTGACATTAACAGAACATGCTTGACTGACAGCTATATCTCCCTGAAAATGCCACTCATCTTGAATAAACTTCCAAATCACATGAATCAGACCTCCTCACTGACCCTATTCAAGCACACCCTAGACAAATGGATGGGAGACTGCTGTCACATTAAAGCACCTATATATGTAATTAAATTAGATTGTAAACACAGTAGTTAATGTTACTGCCACTGCACCAGTTTGGCTTGAATACTGTCAGAGTGCATGTTACACAGGATGACATTATCATTGCATGCTACAACAAGATGTTCAGAGGAAAGTTGGACATAGCTGTGGACTCACATATCATTCTAAAACGACCTATTTAAAGAGCACAGTACTTAACACAAATGCCAGAGCATAATTATAAATTGCATAGTGTTGGAGAATACTTTATAGCTGATGACACCAGCAGAGTCTGTTGAGAGGAAAATGGTAGTAGCAGTATCCCACATGCTGGTGTAAAATCTAATGTTGAGCAAATGCACAGACACACACACACACACACACACACACACACACACACACACACACACACACACACACACACACACACACACACACTCACACAACAGTTGACTGCAGTGAGAACAAAACCCCTACCTCTCTAAGCACACTGACTAGAGACCTCTGTATTTAATACAGGTGCCATAGCACAAGTCTGACTTGGAGGGTGTCAGACAACACTTTATAAGTGATGACATCAGTAGTGTCTGGTGAGAGGAAGATGGTAATAGTAGTACCCTGCATCCTGGTATAAAATACACTCTCAAATGTCAAGCAAGTGCATAAACACACACACACACACACACACACACACACACACACACACACACACACACACACACACACACACACACACACACCAGTTGATTGCAGGGAGATGACAACTCCTACCTAAATACACAAGCTAGAGAACTCAGTACTTAACATAAGCACCACAGCACAATTCTGACTTTTACAAGGCTGCAGGACAATTTATAGTGGATGATGTCATCACTGGATGTTTGATAGAAGATGTTGAGAAGGCTGCATAAAATGAATGTGTAGGCACATCCAACTATCAAAATATTTGTACTCTATGTGATTGCAGTGATAACTGCATGATACACAATTATGCTCTCCTGACTAGGCAGACAGATACATACACACCAGTTGACTGCTAGGAGATTAGAACCTGGGATTACCTAACTACACAGACTAGAGAACTTAGTACTTAACATAACTGCCACTGCACCATTCTGATGCTGATATGGCTGCAGGAGAATTTATAGTGGATGACATCATCATTGAATGTTTGAGAGAAGATGTTGGGAAGCCTGTCTGAAATGAATAGCTGGCCATGTCCAACTGTCAAAATATTGGTACTCTATGGGATTGTTGTGATGACTGCAGGATATACAATTATGCCCTTCTGACTAGACAGACAGGTGCATACCCATAAACATTAGCAATACATGCTAATGTGCACTTTCCATAGAGCACAGCCGAGCAGCTGGTTTGTGCAATCAAAGGCAAAGTGTTTGTTTATGCAAGATGCACATTTCTAATGCTTTCCCTGTTTGCACATAGTTAACTGCTAGGCAAAAATGAGCCTCAATGAAAGATTATGTGAGTTCTGAGTACTGAGTGTATGAAACGCACTTACTGATTAGATGACTCTGTGGCAGCAGGTGTAAATGCATTGACACATTTCTTTTGGAGCCCAAATGATATAGAGTTCAAATCCAGATGTATTTAATAATTTTATTTATGTATTTAAAGTACAACTAAATAATTCTTTACTCTACATGAACTTTGTGTTATCTTAATACAGCCGGTTTAAGTGGCATTACATGGAGGTAACCACAACATTGAAGAGCTGTTCACTGTTGCTTGGCATTGGTGCACAATGTCAAACTCCACGCAAAAATGCAGGACAAAAAGCAAAGGGCTCCACTGCTGTTTCTTTTTTTTACTTATGTCTTTTATATGTGATTCTATTTTTGAGTAGATTAAAGGTGTTAAAATGGGGTTGATAGGAAAGTGGTGAAATGGGTCAAGCAAGGGAAGAACAAAGTGAAAGCAATATACGAATGTGCAGGAGGGTGGTAAGAAAGAACCATACTTAGCCACTTCTTCAACAGTATAAGATGAAAATATGATATAGAATATTAGCCAAATTTGGACTGTCTCCTCAACAAGAGGGGTGACAACAGCGCAATCATGTTGTATAGCCAATTGGACAAAATCAATCGTATCAAGATGTGTGCAAAGTGGAAAGTTTGTATGCATCAATATATTTTTTGTGGGACAGGTGCCCATTCTTTTTTTACTTCAGTAACATAAGAATATTGGGATGTAGATATTTCTGGATCAGGTCAAGTAAGGTAGATAAGGTATCCAAAAACAACAACAAACTTCCCAAGAAAAAAACACACTCTTCTTGAGCAGTCCAAATCCAGAGGTAGCAAGAAAACACCAAGAAGTATGTATAGAAACTGAATTTATTAAGTGATTTCATTTTACTTCAATGAAAACTTCATCAGAATATAAAAAACATCTCGCAAATCTCATTTTAAAATCCCTCCAAAATCTAATCAATCAACAGAAAATTAAAAAATGTCTAAAAGACATTTAAAGAAATAGCATAACCACCCCAAAATCCACATAAAGAAAAACAAATATATATATATATATATATATATATATATATATATATATATATATATATATATATATATAAAATTACATTTCCATATGTTTCAACATTAATTGAGCAAGTTTCATTAATTCCTGGTGCTTTAGTAGCATTACGTTTTAACTGCCATTTAAGTTCACATTTAAGCAAATGTTCATCTGTTACAAAACCTCTTTGGTCCTTTAAAATTTGTTCAATAATAGTAAACTTAAAACAGTGTAGGGGAGATCCAATTATATTTCTAGCCATTGCATTTTAGCATAATTTTTTTCTTATACTTAATACACGCTTATACACCCTTCCCATGAACTTCATGCTAGTTTTACCTACATAGAATGACCAAAGAGGTTTTGTAACAGATGAACATTTGCTTATATGTGAACTTAAATGGATTTGGACTGCTCAAGAAGTGTGTGTTTTTTCTTGGGAAGGTAGGTGAGGAAGGAGATGCAAGCAAACAGAATAAACAAGACAAGACACAGGGATGGTAAGGGACAAAAAAGTTTGGGGGACACCATGACTGGGGTTAGGGAGGAGACAACAGATGCCCTTGCCCATCAAACATGGGGACAGTGAGAATATAGTCCTCACCCACAGGGCTGTCATCACTGTCCCCTTAGTCTTCTGGCTGATGCTTGATGTCTTCCCCTATGGACCGTAAGGGCGAGAAGCCTCTCCACCTGGCATAGGCATGCACCAGTGGTGCTGTGCATGACCCTATGCACCAAATTCTCTGGTGGCTGCTAAAATTCCCACCTCTGCCAGTACTCCCAGAGAGTACCACAGCACCAACTGTAAGAGTAGTGATACCTGAAAGTGCAGCAGAGGCAGTACTGCCAGGTTGGGTCCTAGATGTGCTGTGTGTCAGTTCTGGAGTGGGGTAAGGCTGAGCCACTGGGTTTTGTCTATCTCCCTGTGCAGTAAAGCATTTTGTGACTTCTCAGAGATGGATGACAGGGAAATGTTTTGATAACACAGAAAAAAAGAGAGAGAAGGATTGGGGTGAGAGAGAAAAAAAGAGATAAAATTAGTACCATCATATGTGACATACAATGCATTATCACAATAATAACGTATTGTATCTGAACTTCTACTTTTAAGTATACTTCTTTAAAACTGCAAACTATAAATAAGGATTGTTCAAAGTAATCGTTGCAATATGCATATATTGCATATATGCTTGGTCCAGTTATACAGATTAAGTTAACTGCATGGCATTTATGCCACTTGTGTAGAAATTAATTTAGGTAAAAATTTAAAGGATTTTACTGTTTTACATTTATCACTTGTGGTATTTGAACCCACAATATCTGGCTACAGTCTTAGAAATGACTCCTACAGTTGGAGTGTGCTACAGACTGATGCCAGCATGCTTCTTTTACAGTTAGGATATGCATGCTATGGCTGTGGAATAAAGAGAAGAGAACAAGAGAAGAGCATTATGCATACCAGTCTTGCCTATATGCAGCTTTCTATCTACTATAAATTTTCTTTTTTAGTATGCATACACAACTGTGGGATGTCAGCAATCCTGAACTCATCTAGCCAGTGGTTGAGTGTATTTCTTTTTCACATTTTCAGGTCATTAAAGTGATGTCTACGCTTTTCTTCAGTGTGTGGAATACCAGTCACACTGGAGAGAGCTTTGGCCAAACTATTCCAAGCCTCAGACTTGCATTGGGAGTTGGTAAAGTCCCCCTACAAAAGCCTTCAGTCATGGTGCTTTACAAGGAATGCAATGAAAACTCTGGACTCCTCAACAATTTACCTCTGTACCCCTAAATTGGGCACCTTCCCTTCTACCACCAGACATGTTCAACCAGGGAAAACAGCAATGGCAAAAAACGATTTCCCACCTATACCTGTTATCACATTTACTTGGAGTGCCCAAACACCAACAATGATGCCATTGGATTTTCATAATGTTAAACAGAGATTAGCGGTGCCAAAAGGAGAGGAAAACAGTTTTGAAAATTTGAAGTTTAATCTGATAGTTGGCATTAGTTTGTGGGTAATTTTCTGCTGTAGCTGTTAGGTGATTTAACTTTGCATACATACTAGGGACATACATTTCATGATCTGACCCATTTTCTGGGTGGCGTTATACTCTGATAAAACTGTTTTTTTACAATGTGGAGTTCAAACCTATGCATAAGAGACAAAATATTTCTTCCACATTGGTAATTTTCCATCCTTGTCACAGAAAAAGTGCTTCTCAGAAATACTCATGATTTGTATATAAGTACACATGACAGATTGAGAAGTTAACCATGTATGTGTGTGACATGACAAGGTCCTGCTTTATACATTCATGTGTGCATGAGTCTTACTGAAGTCTGAAGGGCATTCAAGGCCAGATATCACAGTTATAATTAAAAAAACATAGTAATCAATATACCCTCAATCATACATATTATTCATACGTGCTTCATTGCTATACATACTTATTGCTATGTATAATTATGTTTACTTTTTATGCGATATTTAATATACAGTGAAATGGAACAACAGTAAAACTATTTGGAATTTCATGTAGTAGAATGCAGGACCATCTGTATTGTAGCCATACATTTCACCTGCTCCCACAGGAATAGTTAAGTAACAGTTGTATATTTTCCTATTCATCATTAACTTCTATGTGTTAATCACCATGCAACACCACTTTGTGTGTTTGCACAGTACCTAATATAATTGATAGAATGTATCCATTGTGAAATTGTCTACTGTCTGCTTCCTCTCTGCAGGTGTTTCAGACTTGCAGGTGTTGGGGAAGATTGCTAACTGCTGCACAACATTGCTTAGAGATGTTGGGCGATGGAAAGCAAAAGGTGCAACAATGTATCCTTCTTGAAATCAACAATGTCTGCATCCTGTCTGCAAGTGTTCTGTCTACTTCTTGTGTGGACAATTAGTCCAGGTTTGGGTGATGGTAAGCACTGTGCAAATGAGACAAGCAAAGCTAAACTTGTTTTAGCCTTGTGAGCCAGTGTTCATTAGGTTTCAAATTAAAAAAACAAAGGTGGGACTTGAACTGTAATCTGCTGTGTACATCAACATGTTTAGCAGATGATTCACAGGTGTAGTTTATGTACTGCTTATCAAAGAATTACATGCCATAACATTTATTGTGTTTATCCATTTCACGTGTTTGCACTAAGCTGTGTGTTGTGCAAATAGTGGTATTAAAATATCTATAAAATAAACAGCACTACAAAATATATGCTAGTACACATGAAAGACTTTTATACAAATCTGGATTTGAACTCTCACATGAATGAACCTTCAAAACACTGCAATGGTGTCCTAGCCCTGTTTGCTACAGAAACAGCTTTGCAGCGGGGAATGAAAATCATTGTGCATACAAGCAAGTCCAAAATCATCCACAGTATTAAAAAGACATATAGCACTTTTACACTTCTGAGTTGTTTGTACATGTATTCATTTCAGATATCCTGCAATGAGTGATTAAACAACCATTTATGACTATTATTCGCAGAAATGCAGCTCTGTCTTATATCTCTCTATGGTGTTCATTCTTCTCTTATCTGAGTAGTAATCTGAGACATGCAGTCTGTAAGGTATTTTGTATCATTGTCCTTAAAATCCATGAGAATATTAAATGACAATAAAAAATATTTTTTAACAAAGGCAGGAAATCTGTGCTGTTTGCTTCCATTTAAAACCTTGATACAATTACTTCTACACTTTGTAAGTATATCCTGGCTGACACACCCACTGGAGGTAAGGGAGTCTGAATTGCTGTTGTATTTCCTTCTCCTTATCAATAATAATTCACAGTTGCACTCCATTATCATCAAACATTGAGGGCATGCCTGCACTATGTTTACATCAGATACATAGAGCCAATAATTTGGGATTCAGCAACTGTAATAAGTTCACACCTCATTTGTATATTCTCCATGCTCACAGGCCTGTATCTACACTATAAAAAGATAATGGTGTTGCTAGGGAACCTGAAATTGAAGAGACCTTTATGTAGATAACATAGAAGAAGATTGCTATTATTGTGGATTTAACTGCACAGAAGACTACTGATCTTGATAAGGTATGATTGCATTTTCCAGTTATATACTGGGTATGCTGATGTCACTAGAAAAAATATGTTACTATACATACACACACACACACACACACACACACACACACACACACACACACACACACACACACACACACACACACACACACACACACACACACACACACATATATATATATATATATATATATATATATATATATATATATATATATATGTGTTGTCCATTACCTTACTTGGATAGAAGGAAGTTTCTTTGCTCACCAGTGGGAGTGGGGAGCCTAGAGCAGGCTACCTGTCCCTGTAGGAAGTGACCTCAGTACAAGAAGCTGTAGTAATTACTTGTTTTGGACCATTTCTAGCTCTTTTGTAGTTCACTGTTTAAAATCCGCCTCTGGGCATTTTTTTCAGGCTATACTGCTCAGACAAGCTCCTCGTGGTTCTGCAGAGTGGTCCTAGCAGCAGGGAACTCAGAAAAGCGAATACATTCTGGATTTAAGTATTTTTGCTTTTTTTTCACTTGGAATAGCTTCTGTAGCTTACCCTGAACTAGCTTGAACTGTTTTTAACTGTTTGCTGCATTATTTTAAAGTCTGCACTTAAAGTTACATTTTAGTCGAGTTTGATTGAATGTTTGTTTGTTTGCTTAATTTAACTGTGGAGGCTGCCCACTAAAGTGTGCTAGCCTGTGTAACTAATTTATCACTGTCTCTGCATTTTCTGTGTGTTTCTACCAAAAAAACAAAAAAACAAAAAAATAATCTTCGTTTTCTCGCCTCTCCTCAACTAGTTTAGACCAGTTTACAGGCATTGCTGTATTCTGGGCTGTGGTGTAGTTCCTGTGTTGTCCATTACCTTACTTGGATAGAAGGAAGTTTCTTTGCTCACCAGTGGGAGTGGGGAGCCTTGAGCAGCCTACCTGTCCCTGTAGGAAGTGACCTCAGCACAAGAAGCTGTAGTAATTGCTTGTTTTGGACCATTTCTAGCTCTTTTGTAGTTCACTGTTTAAAATCCGCCTCTGGGGTTTTTTTTCTGGCTATACTGCTCAGACAAGCTCCTCGTGGTTCTGCAGAGTGGTCCTAGCAGCAGGGAACTCAGAAAAGCGACTACTTTCTGTATTTAAGTATTTTGCTTTTTTTCACTTGGAATAGCTTCTGTAGCTTACCCTGAACTAGCTTGAACTGTTTTTTAACTGTTTGCTGCATTATTTTAAAGTCTGCACTTAAAGTTACATTTTAGTCGAATTTGATCGAAAGTTTGTTTGTTTGTTTGCTTAATTTAACTGTGGAGGCTGCCCACTAAAGTGTGCTAGCCTGTGTAACTAATTTATCACTGTCTCTGCATTTTCTGTGTGTTTCTACCAAAAAAACAAAAAAATATAACTAGTTTTCTTGCCTCTCCTCGACTAGTTTAGACCAGTTTACAGGCATTGCTGTATTCTGGGCTGTGGTGTAGTTCCTGTGTTGTCCATTACCTTACTTGGATAGAAGGAAGTTTCTTTGCTCACCAGTGGGAGTGGGGAGCCTTGAGCAGCCTACCTGTCCCTGTAGGAAGTGACCTCAGCACAAGAAGCTGTAGTAATTGCTTGTTTTGGACCATTTCTAGCTCTTTTGTAGTTCACTGTTTAAAATCCGCCTCTGGGCATTTTTTCTGGCTATACTGCTCAGACAAGCTCCTCGTGGTTCTGCAGAGTGGTCCTAGCAGCAGGGAACTCAGAAAAGCAACTACTTTCTGGATTTAAGTATTTTTGCTTTTTTTTCACTTGGAATAGCTTCTGTAGCTTACCCTGAACTAGCTTGAACTGTGTTTTAACTGTTTGCTGCATTATTTTAAAGTCTGCACTTAAAGTTACATTTTAGTCAAATTTGATCGAAAGTTTGTTTGTTTGTTTGCTTAATTTAACTGTGGAGGCTGCCCACTAAAGTGTGCTAGCCTGTGTAACTAATTTATCACTGTCTCTGCATTTTCTGTGTGTTTCTACCAAAAAAACAAAAAAAATAATCCTTGTTTTCCGCCTCTCCTCGACTAGTTTAGACCAGTTTACAGGCATTGCTGTATTCTGGGCTGTGGTGTAGTTCCTGTGTTGTCCATTACCTTACTTGGATAGAAGGAAGTTTCTTTGCTCACCAGTGGGAGTGGGGAGCCTTGAGCAGCCTACCTGTCCCTGTAGGAAGTGACCTCAGCACAAGAAGCTGTAGTAATTGGTTGTTTTGGACCATTTCTAGCTCTTTTGTAGTTCACTGTTTAAAATCCGCCTCTGGGCATTTTGTTCTGGCTATACTGCTCAGACAAGCTCCTCATGGTTCTGCAGAGTGGTCCTAGCAGCAGGGAACTCAGAAAAGCGACTACTTTCTGGATTTAAGTATTTTTGCTTTTTTTCACTTGGAATAGCTTCTGTAGCTTACCCTGAACTAGCTTAAACTGTTTTTTAGCTGTTTGCTTCATTATTTTAAAGTCTGCACTTAAAGTTACATTTTAGTCGAATTTGATCGAAAGTTTGTTTGTTTGTTTGTTTGTTTGCTTAATTTAACTGTGGAGGCTGCTCACTAAAGTGTGCTAGCCTGTGTAACTAATTTATCACTGTCTCTGCATTTTCTGTGTGTTTCTACCAAAAAAAACATAAAAACAAAAAAAATAATCCTTGTTTTCCCGCCTCTCCTCAACTAGTTTAGACCAGTTTACAGGCATTGCTGTATTCTGGGCTGTGGTGTAGTTCCTGTGTTGTCCATTACCTTACTTGGATAGAAGGAAGTTTCTTTGCTCACCAGTGGGAGTGGGGAGCCTTGAGCAGCCTACCTGTCCCTGTAGGAAGTGACCTCAGCACAAGAAGCTGTAGTAATTGCTTGTTTTGGACCATTTCTAGCTCTTTTGTAGTTCACTGTTTAAAATCCACCTCTGGGCATTTTTTTCTGGCTATACTGCTCAGACAAGCTCCTCGTGGTTCTGCAGAGTGGTCCTAGCAGCAGGGAACTCAGAAAAGCAGCTATTTCTGGATTTAAGTATTTTTGCTTTTTTTCACTTGGAATAGCTTCTGTAGCTTACCCTGAACTAGCTTGAACTGTTTTTTAACTGTTTGCTGCATTATTTTAAAGTCTGCACTTAAAGTTACATTTTAGTCGAATTTGATCGAAAGTTTGTTTGTTTGTTTGTTTGCTTAATTTAACTGTGGAGGCTGCCCACTAAAGTGTGCTAGCCTGTGTAACTAATTTATCACTGTCTCTGCATTTTCTGTGTGTTTCTACCAAAAAAACAAAAAAAAAATCCTTGTTTTCCCGCCTCTCCTCGACTAGTTTAGACCAGTTTACAGGCATTGCTGTATTCTGGGCTGTGGTGTAGTTCCTGTGTTGTCCATTACCTTACTTGGATAGAAGGAAGTTTCTTTGCTCACCAGTGGGAGTGGGGAGCCTTGAGCAGCCTACCTGTCCCTGTAGGAAGTGACCTCAGCACAAGAAGCTGTAGTAATTGCTTGTTTTGGACCATTTCTAGCTCTTTTGTAGTTCACTGTTTAAAATCCGCGTTTGCGCGGTTTTGTGCATAGCGCAGTGCCGGTTAAACAAGGTTAAACTTTTTCTGACTCCGCCAAGTCTGCTCTTTAAATTTTCCCTTAAGGAAGCTCTACTCTTAGTATAACCAGACTACTTACTATATTATAAGCCTGGCACTTGTTCTCAATACTTCTCTACTAAGTAAGCACTCTCGTACTAAGTAAAGCACTACATGTACTTACCACCCCTGTGAATATCCACTTCCCTTAAAGGTACAGCACTCCCTGGCATCGCCTCCAGTTCAGCTGGTCAATCTGGGTATCTTGAGACAATGCTACAATTGTCTCATGTACACAGACAACCCTCTCCTCCTCCCAACAAACACTAATACATGTGAGAGATGCAACTATATAGCCAAACTGGAGGCTGAACTCTCTCAACTCAGGGCTGGCATGACCAGACAGGAGGAGATGGCAACCACACACACAACAATCCCAGTCCCACATAGGCCTACCACAACTGCAAACCAAACACATAAAAACACAAAGACATACTCGGAGGCTCTAATAAAAAACTTACCAAAACAACAGAGGCTCCCAAAGCAGACACCCAAAAATCCACCACCTCAAAACAAAACACATGCAACACATACTTCAGTAAATCAGTGTGTCAACCAATCACAGCCCTTAAGGCCAAACACCTTGCCTGATACAATAGTAATAGGTGACTCTATAGTCAGACACACTGATGTCCCGCTGACCAGGCTGAACTAGGAGAAGGTGACTGTGAGCTGTCTATCGGGAGGTAGGATCCACCACATAACACACACACACTCAAGTCACTCCAAAGCAAGTACAAATATGACTCCGTCATTGTCCATGCTGGTGTGAATGACCTGAGATGTTCCTCCCTGGACTACATGAAAAGAGACATAGAGGAGCTCTCCGATTATGTAGCCCAGGCTGGTATGACCCTGACCCTGAGCAGCATCTTGCCCTCACCAAGAATGATACCACAATACAAAGACAAGATGATCAGCTTTAACAATTGGCTCAAGTACTGGTGTCATTCTAAGGGGATCCAATGTCTGTCTGCCTGGGATGACATGTTGGACAAGCCACGCTGCTTTGCGAGGGATGGCTTACACCTGTCGCCACTGGGCTTCCGGATATTGGCTAAGGCTCTTGCCACCTCCATAGTGCCTTTTTTAGGCAAGGCTCAAAAGACAAACCCACCTCCTTAGAAAACAAAAATGGAAAAAAACTAAGGGTAATGCTGCTCAACGCCAGAAGTCTAAATCTCAAGATGCAGACACTTGATGCACTCCTCAGCATGGATAACATCGACGTCTGTGCAATAACTGAAACCTGGTTCAAGGCTCCTGAGAGCACCCCAGCACTACCAGGCTATACCTCGTATCATGCTTTTCAGCCCCAAAACCTGGGCCGAACCACAAAGTGAGGGGGAGTGTCCATATTCATCAAGGACACCCACACCTCCAGGTTAGTAGCAACACATGAAGCATCAGAGACCATACAGGTGTAACTAACCATAGGCAAAACTGCTATACAACTGGTAGCATATTACAGGCCACCCTCCCAATCTCAAGAACTCCACTCAGCCTTCCTGAAGACATTGGAGGATAGGAATGTATCACAAAATACCATCATACTGGGAGACTTCAACTACCCAAACATAGATTGGGTACATTATTCTAGCCCTAATACCCTAGCCCAAAGGTTCCTGGAATTCATAAATTCAAATGCACTGGAACAATTAGTCTCCTCTCCCACTAGGGGAGATAATATACTAGACCTGATCATCACAAACATGGGGACAAAATGCTCCACACCGGAAGTATACCCCTCACTAGTGAGATCTGACCACAAACTAATCACCCTGGATATACATATCCCACCTCCACCCCCAGCACAAAAGACCACAGTGAAAAACTTCTCAAAAGCAGACTTCACTCTTCTTAAGACTGAGATGGTATCCTTCAAGCCCACTGTGCCAGTGGATACCACATCCCACAATGCCGAATCCTTCACAAATGCTTTCTATGGATATCTCCAAGAATACATGGATCATGCAATCCCAAATAAATCCAAGTCCCTCTCCACCAAAGGTAAGCGTCCTATCTGGTGGACTTCAGCCATAAACAAATTGTATAACAAAAGAAGGAAGCTACTGCACGTCAGAGCAAAATCCCATGAAGGGAAGACATCTCTGATCAACATTAGCAGAAAACTACGTTCTCTCATAAAAACATCCAAGGCCAACTTTGAGAGAAAAGTCACTAAGGACACTAAAGATAACCACAAAGCCTTCTTCAGCTATGTTAGAAACCTGGGCGGAAACCCTCAGACATGCTCAGAGTTGGTTCACAACAATAAAAAATACACTGAACCCACAGATATTGCCAACATTCTGGCTGACAGATTCAGTGCAAATTTCTCCCCTCCTTCACCTCCAAAAGAAGAAATAATTATCCCAGCTGAATGTAATCTCCCTGTCATCTCAGATGTCCAAGTGAGAACCGCCCTAAACAAAGCAAAAAACACAGTATCAATGGGACCTGACGGTATCCCGGGTTGAGTGTTACGTGAACTCCAAGAGGAGCTAAACCCACACATAAAAATGCTATTTAACCTTAACCTTACTTATGGGATATGTACCTGAACACTGGTGCACAGCAACAGTGGTCCCACTCCACAAGGGGGGGTGCCTCTACAGACCCTGGAAACTACCACCCCATAAGCTTAACCAGCCTGGTCTGCAAAGCTATATAAAGAATCATTATGGAACTCATAAACAGAGACATAGGGGACCTACAGACACTTGACCCCACCCAGTTTGGCTTTGTAAAGGGCAGATCCTGCCTTTTAAACCTGGTTGACTTTTTCAAAACAGTCACTAGAGCCATTGACGAGGGCAAAGCAGTCCATACAGCATACCTGGACTTGGCTAAGGCCTTCGACACAATACCCCACTCAGGCATCATAGATAAGCTCAACAGCTTAAAAGTAAACCCTTATGTCACTAGATGGGTTGCAAACTGGCTAAAGGACAGAACCCATAAAGTTAAAATCGCTGGAGCAATTTCAGACTCAAAGCCAGTCACAAGTGGTGTCCCACAGGGATCTGTCCTGGGAACCCTCTTGTTCGGCATTTATTTCTCAGATGTTAAAGCAAACACGGGAGGGCTGTGGCTGACAAAGTTCGCAGATGACTGCAAACTAGGCGCCATAGTCGATACACCAGCAGACACACACATCCTACAAAAAGGCCTCACAGAAATGGACAACTAGTGCCGGAGTCACGGCCTTAAACTAAATGCCAAAAAATGTATAGTCATCCCCTTTAGGAAAAACAAAGTACCCACAAATGATCACATAGACAGCAACCCATTGAGTACGGAAAAAGTAATCAGAGACCTAGGGGCCCAAGTCGACAGTGACCTCTCATTTGATACCCACGTTGCCAAAGTGGTTAGAAAAACATTCTACCTTGCACACCTCATCATGAAGGGATTCACATCCAGATCCAAGGATGTCATTGTACCCCTATATTCCTCCCTCATCAGACCCATGATTGAGTACAATGCCCCATTTGGTATGTACCTCACCCGGCATTTGCAACAGCTGAAGAGACCACAAAAGTACCTCACCAAGAGGATCAAGGGTCTTCAACATATGTCTTATTCTGCCAGACTAAAGAAACTTCAGCTCTATTCAGTAGCATACCGCCTGCTCAGAGGTGATCTCTGCCTGACGTACAAGACCATGTCCAATCAGGATCTGATGGACATGCTCCACCTCAAAAAATCCAAGTCCATCAGGACCATGAGAGCTAAAGACTTAAACCTCGGCACAAGTATGAATAGGACATGCTGGAGGGATAGATTCATAACCCAGAGGCTTCCCATGCTTTGGAACAAGATCCCAGTTCATATTAGGCAGAGCCCCTCACTGACTCTCTTCAAGAGAAATCTTGATGAGTGGATGGGAGATCGTAAGTTTACCCCAGGGGTCACATCTGTGTCACTGTTAGACAGGGGCACAGTAAACTAATTCTATTATATAAGGGGACCTTCATTGTGTCACTACTAGACAGAGGCACAATATTCTAAATTTATTCTGTACAATTTTTGTACCATTTCATGGGGTGCCAAAAGCCACATCACTATGGCTAGGCTTACAAATGCCCAAGGGCAGATAGCCTAGTACTATACTATGAAACTATGAAACTATACATATATATATATACATATATATATATGTGTGTTTGTGTGTGTGTGTGTGTGTGTGTGTGTGTGTGTGTGTGTGTGTGTGTGTGTGTTTATACATATGCATTAGCAAATGCAACTTTTATCTGCATGTACTTATTAGAAATGTATTGATGGCATAGGCATTTTTGCCAGGGCATTTTACTTTCTTAGATACTCAACTGTTTTTCTTATACTCTTCTATGCAATTTCAGTAAAATATAAATGTCTTATATCATCAATAGCACGGGGGTTTTAGCATTCTGGGATGGCATATGCACATCTCTAGGGGGGTGATGGCCAAAGATAGAGGTGACTGGCAATTGCATAAAAATGAATGTTATGTGGTAAATGTACACACGTTTTTGGCACACTTTGTTTGACAACACGAATAAAAAAAATCACTGATGTTTTATTCCTTTGCTTGGAACAAAAGTGTAATTTGCCTGTTGTTTTGTGGGTGATGGAGACAAGTTTCATCTGTGTGTTGCCACAACCAAAATGTTTTTACAGAGGTTTGCTTTGCTATTATTACTCCTTGTTTTGGATAAAACCTTTGTTTGTGTGTGACTATGTTATGTTATAACCACATAACCATTTTTATATTTGAATAACTTGAACATTTTTTTGTTTCGCCAGTGGATAATATTGAAAAAACTAATAATATATGTTATATCTAAGCAGGACTTTTATTTATGTCATATTTACGTGTAGTATCCTTCTGTCTTTTATGCCACCTAGGACTAAAGCATCCAAGTGTCCCAATTCCTGCAATGCCCCTCTTCATTGACCCCCAAAACAATGTGATCATCCAAGCATTTTGGCAACATGGTCCCTTTTTGCTTGAGAGAGAATGTGGTGATATGTCTGGAAGAATTCAAATTTAGAACCAGATATGCTTGTGGCAGAGTATTTAAAGAGTGTTTTTGGTGCATATTTTTATACTTTCATACATTTGGAAATGTATATATGTGCAGAGTTTTATGATGAACACACAAGGGCTATATTTTAATTTTAACTCACTAACTGATTATTTTGTACTTAGCTTTTTGCACTTTGCGCTTTGACCAGGATGTTATATAAGACTGTTTCCACTGTGGATGCATTAGGTTCTGAAGAGGTCTATGCTGAATTGGGGTTCCTATTAGATTGTCGAAACTCCGTTTATGTGAATATGAAATCATCAACACATATTGTGTGAAATACGTAATCGTCTAAAGTGCAAAACCATGAAATTCGAAATGTTGAAGTGTTTTGGTTGGCCTGTCTGCGGTATAGCTCTGTAAGGTAAGTGTGTGATAGTTACGGACCTTAAGGTTAGGGTGCGGGTTAAGGTAAGTGTATAGATAGGTAATGTGTGTAAGATTCAATGTAGTGTTAGAAGTAGGCTTTTGGTAAATGTATTTATGTGTATTATTTATTTTGTTTGGGTATATCTCTGTAGGGGAAGTGTGCGGTAGTTATGGACCTTAGGGTTAGGGAGGGGTTAAGGGTAGTGCATAGATAGTTGTGTATGTGGGGTTTAGTGTAAGGTTAGAAGTTGAGTTTTGGTGCTTTACTTTAGGGTTAGGATTAGGGTGTGGTTAGTGTATGTATGTGGTTTATTTATTTTGTTTGGGTAGGTAGTATGTAGAGGGTGGTGGTGTTGGCTGACTATGAACATTCGATATTTTAAATTTCGTGATTTAGTGCATTCAGCATTTTTGCAGTTCGAGTAATACGTGTTGCTGTTTTGGTATTCAATGTAATGGATTTCTGTTGTTTTAATATAGACCTGCTGAATTGCACATGAAAAAGCACTAATGTCCTTTAATTTTGTTTTGTTTTATACTTTGGATGTAGTAAACATTTAGTTTTGGTTTATTAAACATTGACAAGTGGAGAAAAAGACATGGAATTCCTTTGGCCATACCACTACACTTCATTTAAGTTCACTGCCTCTTTTATCTCATCTTCTCTATCCCATACTAGTTTTACTTTCCCATCCCTGGGAATAACATCATCCTGGGAGATGGATTGTATGCCTAATTCAGTACCAATATGCCTAATACAATACTTGAATAAGAGTCGAGGTACTAAATATCCATGAGTTCAACTGTGTTACAAGTGGGTAATAAAATGTATTAGAATCTCATTACCCATTCCTAGCATAGTCCAATCTTCCCTGAAGACTTAGCAGAACCACCAAGTCCAGCAGAATTCGTCTCATGCCCTGACTCTACCTTTATGAGAACTATGGTATTACAAGCAGAGAGCCTTCCTAAAGTGCTAGAGCTGCCATAAAGCTGGAGCTGCATCATCATCAGACCATTCTGTACAACTGCACCACCAGTAGGACAGATGTGGGAATGCAAGTATGAGTGATAAATTAACCATCATGACTTAATTCTCTTCATACATGGATAAGAAAGGATATACACAGTCACTAGTCCAACAGGTACTTTATTCTGTTTGTAACCTAATGGTTGGTCTAAGCTAGCACCTCTGACATTCAGGGACAACTTGTACACACCAAACCACATATGCATGTGGTCCTTCACCTCCTCTTCATGGTTCCCATACAAAAGGAGTAAAGCTCCATCATTTTGTTGAACATCCTACTACAGGCAGTCTGGTTTCCAGCCTGGTACTGCCTGCAGTACCCATGCCCCACATACAAGTGATGCAACCTATTTACATCAATGAACTACTCCACTGCTTCAGGGTTGTACATTACTGATCTTTGCTAATGTAAAATTCAAAAATATTTTAAGGTGGAAAGCCCAATCCCCCTTTTTCAGTCAGTCATAAGGCTGTCAGTCCCTATTAACATATGCAGGTTTTGAAGTCTTGTGTAGGAACTACACGCTATAGAGTGTTTACCCAGAATAAAATAAACTAAACATTAAAAACACGCCAATATTTATGTGTGTGCGAATTGAGGATGATTTTGGGCTCACTAATCATGGAACTTGACAACTGAATTATAGCTGAGTGCCATACCATCAAAATCACAACATATTGTCTTAGTAAAGTATTGTCCATAGTAATTGTGAGGTTGTTGAATCCTAGAGGTAAGAAACATACTGTCTTATCCTGAGTCTGAGTGACTTGGAGTTAGTGTACCCAAAATACATACTAATTTGCAACTAAAATTAAAGATTTGTTTTTGATAATCATTTTTATTATCCAGAGATACATTATAGTGTAATGCAGAAGCATAGCTAGGGTGTGAACAGGGGACAATTGCCTCAGCCACAAGGTGTTGGGGCACAATCAGCAGATCTGTCTTTTTTCAAGCTCCTCACATAAATGTGAGGCCAGGCAATAGTGTGTGATGGCATTAGGACCTGGCATACGTCTTCTTAGGAGAGAAGGAACTCACCAGATTGAGGAATAGTCTTTTTTTTTTTTTTTGTTCTCACATAGAGTGCGAGGGTGTTACATGCTTGACACTCCCCCTGTGCCAGATTGGAGAATGGACTTTTTTTTTGCTCTCACACAGAAAGTGAGGGAAAAGGGCATTAGGATCCCATTGCCCTCCTTAGGAGAGAAGGAAGGGCACCAGATCAGAACACTGGCTTGTTTTTTTGTTCCTCAACCTAGCATTGAGGGGGATCAAGATTGGGGAACAGCTTCAGGAGCCAAATCAGCCAGCCACAACTCTGGTGTGATTAGTGAGTTTTTATGTGTCGCATGAAGTACTGGAGATGCTTTAAGTAACAACTACTGTGTTTAAGTGTGAGCATGTGTGTGTGTGTCTGTGTGTGTGAAACAGTGCTTTACACTGGCATGAGTGAATTCAGTGAATTCTCTACTGAAAAAAAAGTCTGCTAGTATGGTCTGCTGACAGGTAAATGAAACAAATTACTGTTGGATGCTTTCTTGTTGAGTCATGGAAATTTAAAATTAGTTGTCAGTTTTGCAATGTGGTATTGCTTGTCAGTAAACAAGGTTTAATATCTTATCTTTTTGTGAGTCACAAAACTTCCATAGGAAAATGTTTCTACAGATGTGATAAGAAATTAAGTGTTCCATTTAGGAGTACCAGGGCATGCTTAAAGTATATTTGATAATGGTTGAAATAAACATCAGTACCCTGTTGGAAGATGAATGTTCTCCAACAGAATATTAACGTACAGATATTGCCTAGCAAAAAAACAAGTTTGCCACTTCAAGGCTACATATTACGCTACTATGAAGCAGGATAAAAAATTACACTTGCTAAATGTGACTTTTCTCTTTAGGACATGTAAAAAAAAAATCAACTAGCAAAAGTTGACATACTGCTTTACTTTCCCCTCACAAATCACAGCTTAGAAAGCCAAATTCAGTGAGGTGGAAAAAGTTAAACACCTAAATAAATAAACAAATAATAATAATGATAATGCAGTTGGTGTGTGTGTGTGTGTGTGTGTGTGTGTGTGTGTGTGTGTGTGTGTGTGTGTGTGTGTGTGTGTGTGTGTGTGTCTGTGTGGACCTGTGAGAAAGAGAGATAGAGAAAGCACCCATCGTTCAACTTCTTTCCTCAGGAATTCTAAGTCAACAAGTAGTTGGTGACAAAGACCTGAACTCAGGGACAGTTTACTTTAAATTTCTTTACTTTAAAAAGAAATGTAGAGGACATTTGAGTGGCACGGGGCAGGGAGGGGGGGGGTGCAATTCCTTGCACTGTGTCAAGAAAGTATCTGTAACTGCTGGCCTCATTTCTGTGTTTGTGTGTGTGTGTGTGTGTGTGTGTGTGTGTGTGTGTGTGTGTGTGTGTGTGTGTGTGTGTGTGTGTGTGCGTTTATGTGTGTGTATGTGTGGGGGTATGGGTGTAAAGACATTAAATAATTATGTTAACTCATTTTGGGTATAAAATATTTTCACCGACAATTACACATGCTACAATAACTTTGAAACATTAAGCAATGGAACAATTTTACATCAAAATATAAACATAAATGTGTATACTAATCAAAATTAAAAAATGTAACAGCCTATTATCTCTGCATTCCATAACAGGTGTTATTGGGGAAAATAATGGACCTTAAAAGGGTGGGAAGGTCCTCTGTCTGTGGCATTGTGCCTCGTAGCATCCCTGAGTGACCCATTATTTTTCCAATAACACCCACGCTGGAGGGCATTATTCCTTGCTTGTTACTCTTCTCATGTATCTGTATTTTACGTTAATTTTATTTTGGGATGTGCTCCTGATGTCCTGATGTTTAAGCTGTAAGTGGTTTGTGAACAAAATAAGAATTATGACATTTTTTTTCTAGGACTCCAAACTGATATGTCAAAGAGATTAATCCCATTATTAAAGGTTTGTTTTTACATAAGCTATGTTAAATCAAGTTTTTTTTCTTATCTCCACACCCACCTAATAATGTCACCTTAGGTATTTGAAATGATTTATATATACCAGAAAAGCTCTCCAGGTAAACAGAAACACCATACTACGTTAGATGAGTAGAAACTTATATTATGGTTTTGCTAATAAATCATCATACGTGTTAATTTGTAATCTACGGTGTTCCACCGAACTGACAGCTTGACAGGCTTTATTGTTTCAGTCTTTCATGATGTCATGTCAGGAGATTTCAGCTTCAAGAAATTTTTCATAGGGCTGTCCTTATCAACAAAATGCAAAAGTAACGCACTTTTTGCATCAAACACTGTAAAATCTGATATTGTATATAATATGGAAATACTCTCATCACTAAAGATTTGTTATTTATATTTATTATGGAATGTGCGGTAATACACTTTTAAGTTCTATTACCCCAAATAAATATATGATTCCATATGACAGTCCAAGATTTTATATAACTTAGACTGGTCATTTTCTTCTAAGAGTTGTTTTACAATTATTTCAGGTTTAGCATTTTGCTATTTTATCAGTTTCCACTAAAGAAAATATGCTGCTTCATGCTAAGCTGACTATGAAGGCCTGTAATAGAGTAATGACTCACTTAAGCACAGAAATTGAAAAGAATAAGATGGAATTAAACTGGTCTGCAATAAATGTTCATAAATTTGTCTCAGTGATATGATTTCATTTCAGAGAAGCAATAATTAGTTTGCAAATCAGCAGAATGTATGTATATTGCTTTAAATGTGTAAAAGAAAAAAAGTCTTGTTTAAAACATTAAGTGACATATTTGTTGGAAGCTATAACAGTTGCCAAAATAACTTTATAACATGTCAACTCAACTGTTGAAGCATTAGCGCATCAGCTCACTGGTTTATATTTACATATCAAACAGCTATACTTTAAACACTGTTGTGTCAACAAAAGTGAATTAAAAATGTGACAGCTTTTGAAGGATTAAAATTTCTAATTTAACAGCTGAGCAACTACAAATAATCAAAATCTAAGGCAAACATGTTTCTAATAAAATGTGACATGCCAGAAATGGTTTGTGCAAGAGCACGTATTCAGTCAGAAGATATACATCAGGTACTTAGAAAAAATGTTGGTATTGTGCTGAAGATTTTGCTGCTGCTGTAAATTTTAATTCCAGATACTGTATATACATACCTTTTTGTAAAGCTTGCTCTTAAGATTTAAAACGGTATACTTGAATAGATCAGTATGTTATTATGGGACACAATGGACTTATGAGCAGCATGCCTGTCATCAGAAATTAAAATTAGTTGAAAAGTCCACCTACATGGTTAACAAATAGCTACATAAAATGCATTACAAAAGTAGACCCAAGACTGCATTAAACTGTATTTGCTGCATGTTAACACCCAGAGTAGGTATTTTTGAAGAGATGGAAATTTAGGATGAAGGGCAATTTCCTCACAGCATTCATGATAATCCTTGTTTGTTGATAATACTGAACTTCAAACTGAACAACAGCTTCCAGATATAGCAGTGGCAACTAGTCTGTTTGAGGCATTTAAGAGTTTTTTTTTCCATTTTTATGTAGTTATTGTCCATTCATGACTCCATTTCTTTAGTTCCACAACTACTTCTATCAATGTTGTTTAAACATGGAGGAGTCAGTTTAATTTCATCATGTCATTGCCTATAAAACATTACCTGAATACTTATACATACATAGGCAGATTTATCTGGATTATATATGCAGATTTACAAGGAAGACAGCTTCATTATTGAAAGGTACAGTGCATGCTTAGTTGTTACTTTCTCCTGGAAGGAAACTTTGTAATTACTTTCAGTGCTTAGTTAAATGGTAATGGTTAAGTCTTTATCCCAAATAGATGGGTGCTTAGACTAAAGAAAATACATAACCCAATGACAATTATTCATAAAATGAATGCTAGCTTTTTCTTTTTTTTAAGCAATGACCAGTGCTATGTGGTTTATGCAGTGCCTGATGTTGGAGAGATTTTCATGCACCCACAAATCCATGTACAATTAAAATCAGTTAAATATCTGCTATAACTAAAAACTTCTCTGAATTTACATCTGTGGGTATTTCTGAGTTCTCCATTCTCACAGGAGTTAAGGCTGTACCTTGAACCCCCTACATAAATCTGCAGTCTTTGTGGTTACACAGACATGAAATGTGGAAGGAGAAACAACACGGTGTCCTCAGTGAAATCACTATTTGACAAAATTCTCTCTGCATTCCATGCAAATCTAGAATCCTTCTTAAAAGAACAAATTAGTTCTCATACAGCATTAAACAGATATATTCATTCATTCATTCATTCAGTTTGGTAATCGGGTTAGAGCACTGATCCAAATGGACCTATTTCAGTCTCAGCATGAACAAATATAACTGACAGTAGACAAGAAGGTAACAAGAACTGTAATAAATACTATGTAGAAAGCAAAAACATTGTATGCAATTGCTGACTTATAAAACTGAGGATTTACAAGATTGGTATTGTTCATATGGGATTAGTTTTCTTTTAATCTGTCAACTGTGAGATGACTTCTTCAGTGTGGTTTAAGCTTGTTCTTGCTGTCTTTGGTCTGGTATCACATATAAACAAATAACCAGAATAATTTTGTCATGCCATTTAGTACTGCTGTGACAATGGGTCAATCCCTGTGTGCTTTAATGCATGAAAATGACTCCCATACTTTTACTCTGAGCACTCACTTCCTTACAGTTAATGCCTTTTTGATTTTTGTTTTATGTCAGCCTTTTCAGGGGCAAATACTGTTCCATAATCCTTTTGTATAACCCTTCCTATCTGTCAATGCAGTCATTTTAATACCTCAGTAATGCAGCCTCTCTCCTACGATTCTCTTACATATTATTTCTGGAGATAACAGTAGCTTCTCTGACCTTACCTGAGGAGTTGTGTAACATTTCTATCTTTCTTTGCTTTGAGAAGTTTTTTTTTTTGCTTTAGATCATGTAGCACATTGCTAGACTTTAGTGGAGTCCTATAATTAAGTTTTGATTCTAATTTCAGGGCTCCATGCAATTATATATTTCTCATGCCCTTCTATCCTATCACCTAAGGGGTCACGGGGGATATCCTTCTATTTCGTTCACTTTTACTTTGGCAATCTCTGTACAGACAACTGAAATAAAAGCCTAGCAATTTCTTAATAAGCTTGATTCAGTCTATGAACCTTTGCTAAAATACATGCTCATATTTTTTCCTAATTACACAAAAAATAAAGCTATGATGAACACAGTTTCACATAATATACTAATTGGGGTTGAAATTGATAATAACTTGAAATCTGATATACATAGCCCAAACCATCAAGATGGTCCACAGGAATCTTGGTCTGAAACAAACTATTTCTAACAAAATCCACAAAAGCTACCATTGCCCGCACACGCCTCCTATCAACTCTCCTCCATGACTCCCCAATACTAACCAACCTCCACAAAACAGATTTAATCAAACTAGAAACTTGTTACAATAAAATAGCAAAATTTGCAACAGGTGCCTCCTATAGGTCGCATCACTGTACATCACTTAAACAACTAAATTGGCTTGAACTTTCTTAGTTTCTACATTTTAGCCAACTTACCTTTACACAGACAATTCTTCACCAACCTGAAAAAACTCCTGCTCTCCAAAATATTATTCACCCTTACAAAAGCTCTTGTTGTCTCTGCTCTAGTAACCTAGACCTTTTAGACACCACTAAAGCCAACAACCACATGGGGGATTCTCTCCTCTCTAGCTACATTCCCAAAATATGGAATAACTTTCCAGCCTCTGTAACTGCAAGTAGCTCTATTTTACAATTTAAAACTCCTGAAATCATACTTAAAAGACACCTGGCTATGCCCTTGTAACACTCCTGAATAGACCCCTTTTACTCTCTCTTCTAGCTTAATTATCACCTTTAACTGCCTCTTTCACTGTGGTTGATGCACTCCTTTTGAATACTCATGTGAATGCTTCCAACTATAGAGATTATTCCTTTTACATCTCAGTCTCACTGACAAAGAAATCCATGTAACAGACTTACGTCTAACTCTAAATCCTTAACCTTCTTCACTGTTATTATCCCACATATATTAATGAAAATGTAACTGCTTTTCTACTGATTCTTTCTTACCTAGTATGCATTTGCTCTGCCCGGTACCTGTATTTGCATTTTCATACTGATATTCTTGGTATATGTATTTGTAATTTTCACACATGCTTTTACTGGAGCTTTTCTCCCTGGGCCTCCACTGAAAAAGGACCTGTGTCCAGTCGGACTTTCCCAGTAAACAAATGTAAAATAGAATAAAAAATAAATAAATAAAATGTTAGCACTTACAGGGATTCAGTTAAGTGATGACAAAAGGGAAGTGTGATGATGTTAATTAATGAATGATATCAAGGCTATTAATGTTTTTAAGCTTCTTATTAGAGGACTGTGGGTGACTGATGTCTGTTTCATCTACCCTACATCTCAGATAAATTGTAGCTGACCCCGTTTCAGCTACTGTGTGGTCTCTCCCACTGCTTTCACTGATCACGGACTTGCCTTTTTTTGTTTAGGCCACCAGGGACCTTTTCCAGCAAAGTTTGTGTTCAGGCCATGCTCTTCCACTGATACAGTTTTTTTTTTCCACTTGATCTTAATCACAGTGACTAGGATGTCATTTATGGCTCTCTTCCTCATGCAGCCACTGCTTTCATACACTTCGTTGTCATATGCTATACTTTTCATTTCAGGTATTTGTCTCTAAATGGCGTATAGTCTAGAGATGCTGCTACTTCAAATAATTTAGTCCAACATTAACAACTGAAATGAAGAAGAACAAATGGTTGTAGTGGTCAAAAATCCATGATTTCTTGGACTTTTACTAAACTCAGGAGGTCCTTTGGCTCAATGCCCTGTTGGTTAGATGTCAACATAAAAATAATTAGAAATCCTCAGAGATTTCTGAGCTGGTTTTACCTATGTTGATAGCAAAAACTATCAACTCGATTACCCCAGAACCTCATCTCTTTCATTCCTTCCTTTGGCATAAGTATTTAAAAAAACAAGTTGAAATCCCAGTGAGCTTTTACCTATAGTGGGAGAAGGGTCTCTATCATATATACAAACCAAACACAGTGAAATCCTCTAAAGTTGATTATAAACATATGAACTGCAGTGTTAGCTAAACGCTTAAACAAGAGACAATGAAAGAATAATTTAATGTGTGTGTGTGTGTGTGTGTGTGTGTGTGTGTGTGTGTGTGTGTGTGTGTGTGTGTGTGTGTGTGTGTGTGTGTGTGTTCTTTCCCTATTGTAGAGCAATCTTGGAATTGGTATATATAACTAGTAGGGTGTTCAAGGGGTTTGCTTCCCTTCAAGAAAGATGCTTTGTAGTTTTTTCTGATGATTGTAGGTTCAATCATGTGAGGTATATGATTGTAAGTTCAATATGGGAGCTGTTACTTTGGTCAAAGCTTCCACTTGTTGACATCTGTCTGATTTACAACATTTGGTCAACACAAACAGATGGTCAACAGGTATTTGAGTCTCTGGGGTTAGGGAATATGCCTGGATATTGTTGCAATTTATATAATTTTACATAAACTGCACCATAAGTATATACTTAAATAGGATTACTCAGCTCTATTATTTTGTTAAAATATTTCACTGTGTATCAATGGAAAAAACATGAGAGACAACACAATTCACCGCAATTCTACATTTCATTATTCCTTGAATAGAATAAATAGGTATTTATGAAACCGATATTCTTTCAAAAATTCCACATTACATCATTAAAGTTATTCATAGTTTAGGACTTGTATTGTGATATTGGATTGAGGCCTGGTATAGCTTCTATCTCAAAGACATGTTGGTTTGAAGTTAACAGATTAAGCATTAATGTAATAACTCTAAATCTGTCTCTTCTTTCCAATCTGTTCATTTACTCCATCTCTTTCACCCTGTCTTGTGGCAGATAGCATTGAAAGAAAAGATAAAAAACACAATGTTTTCACTGAATCACAATGGTTGAATTTCAAAACATTGAATCAATTGCACTGAAAAAACTACTTTTATTGACTCACAACTGACAGAGACTATCATGCAGAGGAAAGTGCTTTAAGAGTGTTTTTGAAAAATGGCAAGCCTCGCTTCACTCCCATGTGGTGCGTGTGTGTGTGTGTGTGTGTGTGTGTGTGTGTGTGTGTGTGTGTGTGTGTGTGTGTGTGTGTGTGTGTGTGGTGGGGGTTGTTCACCTCTATATCCCTCACTTAAATGTGTTAGTTCTAGTGCCACACAGTTACGAAAAAAATAGCACAAACAGTGAACTACTGCTGTTGTGGCAGTGATTACCTATAGGTCATACCGCTTACCATTTTGATAAGTCTATAGGTAAACATGTTCATTCATTTCAACATATTACTTCTTGTTTGTTATAGAACTATGGAACTACATTTTGTGTAAAGAGCCTTCAACCAAATGAGTTTTCATTCATTTTGTTGCTTTGCTTTATGATTCAGCAAAAATATCATTCAACTAAATTAAATGAAGTCACTGAAATGAGATTGCAAAGAATGCATGGAATACAGTACATAATCAAGAAAGTGATAAAATAAATTAAAAAAAAATCTTTTTATTTTCTTCAGTTATCAACAATTGGTTCAATGCAAAAACACAATAATACAACTGTATTGACATGAGTCTAATAGTGCAGTTAAAACATTTTTAAAAACTAGATATTCCCATTTCTCTAAGACAGTGTGACCCCACAGTTATTAAATTTAGTTAGCAAAACTAAGAAAATACAAAGTGAACTGGACGACCAGGAAAAGTAAAATTTTTATTGAGCACTTTTGTCAATTTTTAACTATGACTTCTTCAGAATAAAATCAAGTTACACACTGAATCTTATATAACCAGTGAATAAATCAATTAAAAAACTGTAAAAAGTGCATCCACATTTTAAAGATGCAAGCTCCAAGTCATGTAAATTTTGACCATATATGTTTTCTCTCTTTATAACTATATTTTCATAAACAAGAACAAATATAATCAATTACATTCTTGTCATGGTTGTAAAAGGCATAGAATATTTAAATGCAGAAGTCTGCTTTTAATTTTAAAAAACTGCTGAGTGAAACCATATCATTAAGCCCTGGGTTAGTGGTGGCATTGACCCTAAATTGCCATAATAGTTCTTTATACTCCAGTAAATGGTCAATAGGGCCACCCCTTTCATCTATGATGATCTGTTCAAGAACTATAAACTTGAAATAGTGACCTGGGTGAAGGTTGATATGTTTGGCTAATGCATTTGTAATGTTACATGTGTCTATATCATAAATATGTTGATAAATGCGGGTTATAAAAGCATTTTTAGTTTTTCCGATATAGAAGCACATACAAGTCTGAAAAATGCTGGCATAAATGACTTTTTTACTACCACAATTGTATTTCTGAAATAATCTAACCCATCCATAACCTTTGAGTAAAACCCTGTCTCCCTCTAATATGTGGTTACACTGCGTGCACTGCCCACATTTAGTCATTTTTCCCAGTCTACCAGTGGTACTGCTAAGTGTATTTCTTTCAAGGATATTCTGGATGCTGGTGTCCTTCCTGTAAACCACTATGGGGGCTTCACCAGCCTTCTGACCTATGCTGTCATCACTGTCGAAGATGAACCAGTTTTTGAAAACAATGTCCCAAATCAGTGGGAACTGTGGCATGTATGTGAGGATGAGCCCATTGTGAAAATGACCAGTATGGTTGCTACTGCTCTCCAATGGTGCACACAGTCTGGTAATATCAATTCCTAATAAGGGATAGAAATGTCCCTCTAATCTCTTTTTAGTAACTTTTTCCAACAAAGGTGTAACAAATTCTTTCGGATATCCTCTTCTTAACAGCATACTCAATAAAACATCGCTTTCCTTCTGGAAATCTTCCATCCTGCTAACCATGCGGGCTAATCTCACCCCCTGGCTTTTGACTAAGGATCTTTTTTGATGCACAGGGTGCCCACTCTCAAAATGGAGAAGGGAGTTTGAGTATGTAGGTTTGCAATAGATGGTGGCTAAGAATATGCTATTGATGTAGTCTTTCCTAATTCTGATGTCTAAATAACTAATGGAGTCAGAGTTCATTTCCATGGAGAATCTGAGGAATGTAGTGCTCAAATTGAGGAACAGTAAGAATTCTTGCAACTGGTGATGGTCTCCATCCCAAAAAATGAGGATGTCATCCAGGTAATGACCGTAAAAACATACAATGGGACATCCCTGAAGATGAAAAAAACTTGGCACAGTTCCCACTGAGTCAGAACAATGTTGGCAGAGACTGGTGCACATGCTGCCCCCATAGCTATCCCTGTGATTTGTTTGAATAAATTACCTTTGAAAGTCAAAAAACTGTTCTCCAACACAAGTTCCATTAATGTCCTTAATGTGAGTATCTTAGTGTGTGAAAACTTGGTCTGTTGACATAAGAAGTCATAAAACATTTCAATGCCTTCTTCATGGGGAATGACACTAAATAAGTCCTTGACATCAATTGCAGTGAAAATTATGTCATCACTGAAATATTCCTGTTTGATTTTTTTTAAAACAATCCCATGAGTCTCTGATGATAGAAGAAAAAGACTCCAGACAGTTATTTAACTGGAGGTCTATATATTTGCTATAGTTACAAGCAGTAAGTGAAAAATAGGACAATAGAGGAAGCACAGATGTTGAGATCTAAGTAGGAAAAAAAGCCTGGATGAATTTAAAAGTAGTAGGTTGACACGAGATCAGAGCAGGCTTGGGAACTGGGGAGAGATTATACTTCACACCATTAACTATCGTGATCTAAATACTTCCTCTGGAATATTGTACCTCTAGGAATCCCTGCCAGACATCATGTGATGAGGGACAACAGAAACATCTTCCAAAATTTCATGTGTCCAAATACTGGCAGCTATTCATAAACCTATCCTTTGTTTCTGCTGTCTTGGACAACAGCAGGACTAGTTACTTGCACAAATACGTATACTTTGAGACCATTCATGTCTACATGCAGCATGCATCATGCCCTCCATAATGTAAAACATAACTGATGGGAACTTACACTAGAAATCTTAAAAAAAAAAGTATAGGGAAAGAATAGAATTAGCACTCCTGTTACTTTTTAATGAACATGCAAAATCAGCCAAAGAAATTCTTGAGAATAAAACTACCAAACCTGATTTGGCAAAACAAAAGTCTGAAGTCAAGGCCAATATCAAGGATCTCTGGCTGACCAAATTTGCAGTCTATTGCAATTAAGGAGCAGTCATAGAATCCCTCACTGACACTAAAGCTCTTTACAAAGTTCCGAGACAGACAAATAACTGATGTCAGAGCCATGGACTAACACTAAATGCCAAGAAATGTCAATAGTATCCTTTGGAAGTCATCCATCCCTGGTAACTATTATCGTCACAACACACCCCTAAGAGTCGACTCAATAGTCAGGGGTCTGGGGACACAAGTGGACAGTAATCAAGCCTTTGACCATCATGTATCTACAGTAGTGAGGATATTGTTCTATGTTCTGCAACTTATAAACAAAGCTATGGCATCAGGAGGTCATTGTTCCACTGTATTTGTCATGCATTAGATCTATCATTAAGTACAATGCCCACTTTGGTGTGTACCTAACTTGACACACCCAACAATTGGAATGCCTACATAGGTTCCTCACTAAAAGAATACAGGGCCTAAGTAACATGTCCCATGCAGACTGCCTCAAAGCTATATCCCTGTATTCTGTCTTCTACAGTCTGTTGAGGAGAGATCTACGGCTGGCATGCAAGACATACTCAGACCCAACCCTGATGGACCTTGCACATATTCGCCAAACAAACAGTACCAGAATTATCTGATCTAAAGACTTAAACCTTGTGATATAAATAGGACCTGCTGGTGAGACAGGTATTGGTGTGTACCTAACTTGACACACCCAACAATTGGAATGCCTACATAGGTTCCTCACTAAAAGAATACAGGGTCTAAGTAACATGTCCCATGCAGACTGCCTCAAAGCTATATCCCTGTATTCTGTCTTCTACAGTCTATTGAGGAGAAAGGAGCCACTTTTGAGATTTTAAGTATTTTTCCTCTGTTTATTTGATAAGTTTTTCTGCATAGCCACCTATTTTGAGCATTTTCTGGCTTGTTAAACTTGATTTCTGCATTAGTAACTGTATTTAGAGCACAACCTAGAGCTGTTTACTGAATTTCCTGTTTGCACTTATTTTTAAAATCGTTTTTTTTCTCAAAACTTGCATTTTATCTGTCTTTGGCCTAGCACTCTTGTGTGGGGTCATTTACTGCACTGTTATAACTTGTTGATACTTGTGAACCTCTGCTATCTCTGAAAAAACAAATAAATTAAAAAATCTTGTTTTTTCCCACTTTTCTGAGATTTAAAAAAGTTCAGTTACAGGCTTGCTGTTCTTGAACTGTTTGTAAGTTTCTTGGAGGCCATTTTTGCTTGGGCTAAAGGGAAGTCTCTCTGTTGATCAGTGGAAGTGAAAAACATTGAGCAGCCTGCCTGCCCCTGTGGGAGTGGTTACTGACTTGAAACTGTAGTTTTATTGGCCATTTTGGGTCAATTCCAAACTCCTTCATCTTCCTCTCTTAAAACCTGGTTGCCTCATGGTTTTGGCATCTTTTCAGGCTTGTTGGCTGTTGGTGAAGCACCCACCAATAGGAGAAAATGCTGAGAGAAGAAAGGAGCCACTTTTGAGACTTTAAGTATTTTTCCTCTGTTTATTTGCTAAGTTTTTCTGCATAGCCGCCTATTTTGAGCATTTCCTGGCTTGTTAAACTTGATTTCTGCATTAGTAACTGTATTTAGAGTACAACCTAGAGCTGTTTACTGAATTTCCTGTTTGCACTTATTTTTAAAATCGTTTTTTTCTCAAAACTTGCATTTTATCTGTCTTTGGCCTAGCACTCTTGTGTGGGGTCATTTACTGCACTGTTATAACTTGTTAATACTTGTGAACCTCTGCTATCTCTGAAAAAACAAAAAAAATAAAAAAATCTTGCTTTTTTCCCACTTTTCTGAGATTTAAAAAAGTTCAGTTACAGGCTTGCTGTTCTTGCACTGTTTGTAAGTTTCTTGGAGGCCATTTTTTGCTTGGGCTAAAGGGAAGTCTCTCTGTTGAACAGTGGCAGTGAAAACATTGAGCAGCCTGCCTGCCCCTGTGGGAGTGGTTACTGACTTGAAACTGTAGTTTTATTGGACATTTTGGGTCAATTCCAAACTCCTTCATCTTCCTCTCTTAAAACCCTCTTTTGCGCGTTTTTGCACATTTTTGTGCATAGCGCAACCGCGGCAGCCTAATTGGGTTTAAACTATACCTGGCTCCACAAAGTCTGCTCTTCACTTTTTCCTTAGAACTGCTCTATCTCTCAATTTAAACACCATATTCTCATTCTAAGGCCCTTCACTGGTCCAATTAAGTAATTCTACAAGTTAGCACTATTAAACCATAAGCACTACTTACTCTTATACTCTCTATGATTACCCTGTCCTCTATTGGTCCATCTTAAATTCAGTTTCCCTATATTACTCTAGCATGTCCAAAGGTCAGTCAATGGTTTCCTCTCCAGTCCAGCTGGTGAATCTGGGAATTTTGAGGCAATGTTACAACTGTCTCATGTACACGGACAACCCTCTCCTCCTCCAAACAGGTTCAAATATATGTGACAGATGCAACTATTTAGCCAAACTGGAGGCTGAGCTCTCTCATCTCAAAACTGGTGTAACCAGTCAGGAGAAGAAGGTAACCTCACACAACACAGTTCCAGTATCACATAGTCCCACCACATCAGCGAACCAAACACATAAATACACAAAAACATATTCGGAGGCTCTAAATAAAAATCTACCTAAGCAAAAGAGACCTCCAAAGCAGACATCCAAGCAAACACTACCTCAAAACAAAACACGCACAACACATAGCCCACAAAGTCAGTGTGCCAAGCAGCCACAGCCCTTAAGGCTGAATAACACACCTGATACTCTTGTAATAGGTGACTCTATTTTCAGACACACTGACGTCCTGCTCACCAGGCTGAATAAAGAGCAGGTCACGGTGAGCTGCCTGTCGGGTGCTAGGATCTGCCACATAACGCAAGCACTCAGGTCACTCCAAAGCAAATACAAATATGACTCAGTCATTGTACATGCTGGTGTGAATGACCTGAAACGTACCTCCCTGGACTACATGAAAAGAGACATAGAGGAGCTCTCTGATCATGTAGCCCAGGCTGGTATGACCCTGACCTTGAGCAGCATCTTACCCTCACCTAGAATGATGCCACAGTACAAAGACAAAATTATCAATTTTAACAACTGGCTAAAATTTTGGTGTCATTCAAAAAGGATCCAGTGTCTGTCAGCCTGGGATGACATGCTTGACAAGCCACGTTGCTTCGCTAGGGACGGCTTGCACCTGTCACCACTGGGCTTTCGGATATTGGCAAAGGCTCTTGCCACCCCCATAGTGCCTTTTTTAGGCAAGGCTCAAAAGTCAAACCCACCCCCATAGACAGCACAAGGAACAAGAAACTAAGGGTAATGCTGCTTAATGCCAGAAGTCTTAACCTCAAGATGCACGCACTCGAAGCTCTCCTCAGTATGGAGAACATCGATATCTGTGCAGTGATAGAAACCTGGTTCAAGTCTCCAGAGAGAGCACCCCAGCACTACCAAGCTATATCTCATATCATGCTTTTCTGCCCCAAAACCCAGACCGAACCACAAAAGGAGGGGGAGTTTCCATATTTATCAAGGATATCCACACCTCCAGGTTAGTGGCATTGCACAAAGTATCGGAGACCATCCATGTGCAACTAACAGTGGGCAAGACTGCTTTTCAGTTTATAGCATCCTACAGACCACCCTCTCAAAGTCAGGAATCCCACTCGGCTTTCCTGAAAACATTGCAGAACATGAAGATCTCTCTGAACACCATTATATTGGGTGACTTCAACTACCCAAACATTAACTGGGAGCACTACTCAAGCCCCAGCACCTTAGCCCAAAGGTTCCTGGAAATTATAAACTCAAATGCTATGGAACAACTAGTCACCACTCCCACAAGAGGGGACAACATACTAGACCTGATCATTACCAACATGGAGACTCTATGCTCCACACCAGAAGTATATCCCTCATTGGTAAGATCAGACCATAAATTAATTTCACTGGATGTCCACATCCCGACCCCACCCCCAGCCCAGAAAACCACAGTGAAAAACTTCTCAAAAGCGAACTTCTCACTTCTCAAAACCAAAGTGGAATCCTTCAAGGCCCCAGGGCCAGTGGAAACTACAGCCCAAACTGCAGAATCTTATATAAATGCATTCTACGGACATCTCCAGGAATGCATGGATCATGCTATCCCAAACAAAACCAAGACCCAATTATCCAAAGGCAGGCATCCAGTCTGGTGGACCCCTGCCATAAATAAACTGTACAACAGAAGGAGGAAGCTACTACATGATAGAGCAAAATCCCTAATAGGGAAGGCATCTCTGATCAGTACTAGCAAAAAATTACGATCCCTCATAAAATCCTCCAAGGCCAACTTCGAGAGAAAAATTGCACAGGACAACAAAGACAATCATAAGGCTTTTTTCAGTTATGTTAGAAACCTGGGATGCAACTCCCAGACTTGTTCTGAGTTGATTCTAAATGACAAAAAATACACTGAACCCACAGACATCGCCATTATCATGGCAGACAGGTTCAGTGCAAACTTCTCCACCCCCTCCCCCCCAAAAGAGCAAGTATCTATCCCAGCAGAGGGCTGCCTCCCAAACATCTCTGATGCTCAGGTGAAGGCTGCCCTCTCCAAAGCAAAAAAAACTGCTTCCATGGGACCAGATGGCGTCCCAGGTTGCGTCCTACATGAACTCCAAGAGGAACTAATCCCTCAAATAAAACAGGTATACAACCTCAGCCTCACTACAGGATATGTGCCCACAGAATGGCGTACAGCAGCAATGGTCCCACTCCACAAAGGTGGAGCCTCTACAGACCCTGGAAACTATCGCCCCATAAGCCTGACTAGCTTAGTCTGCAAGGCTATGGAGAGGATCATCATGGAGCTCATAAACAAAGACATTGGGGACCTAGAAACACTAGATCTTACCCAGTTTGGCTTTGTCAAGGGCAGATCCTGCCTTTTGAACCTGGTTGACTTCTTTGAAACAGACACCAAAGCCATAGATGAAGGGAAGGTAGTCCACACAGCCTATCTGGACCTTGCAAAGGCATTTGACACAATACCCCACTCGGGCATCATAGATAAGCTATCCAGCTTAAATATAAACCACTATGTCACAAGATGGGTCTCAAACTGGCTCAAAGACAGAACCCACAGAGTGAGAGTTGCTGGAGCCATGTCAGACTCGAAACCGGTCACAAGTGGCGTCCCACACGATTCTGTCCTGGGACCACTCTTGTTCGGTATATACTTTTCCAAGGTACAGGCAAACGTGGGAGGACTATGGCTCACCAAGTTCTCAGACGACTGCAAACTGGGTGCCATAATCGACTCTCCAGTTGACACAAACATCCTTCAATAAGGTCTCACAGAGACAGATAACTGGTGCCAGCACCATGGTTTAAAGCTAAATGCCAAAAAATGTATAGTCATACCCTTTGGCAAAAACAATGTGCCCACAAATTACCACATAGGCGGAAACCCATTAAGTACAGAGAAAGTTATTAGGGACCCAAGTTTATAGCAATCTCTCCTTTGAAAACCACATTGCCAAAGTGGTTAGAAAGACCTTCTACATAGCCCACCTCATCACGAAGGGTTTCACATCTAGATCAAGAGAGGTAATCGTGCCCCTTTATTCATCCCTCATCAGGTCCATCATAAAATACAATGCCCCTTTTAGGATGTACCTTACCCGACACCCCAGCCCAACCTGGCAGACCTCACTGCTTCAACCCAAAGACACCAATTAGAAAGACCCCAAAAGTATCTCACCAAGAGGATCAAGGGTCTCAAACAGATGCCATATGCTGCTTGGTTAAAAAAACTCCAGCTCTACTCAGTTGCATACTGCCTACTTCGAGGCGATCTATGCCTGACATACAAAACTATGTCAAATTCAGAATTAATGGACATGCTCCACCTCAGTAAATCTAAATCCCTTAGAGCCACACGCTCGAGGGACTTGAAATAAATAGAACTTGCTGGAGGGACAGGTTCATAACCCAGAGGCTCCCTTCGCTCTGGAATAGAATTCCAGTTCATGTGAGGCAGAGCACCTCACTGAATCTCTTCAAGAAGAATCTCAATAGGTGGATGGGGGATTGTAGGTTTGTCCCAGGGATTACTCCCGTGTCACTATAAGACAGAGGCACAGTAAACTAAACCTTAAAAAGGGCACAGTATACTCAAATCAAGTGGTGGCCTAAGCCATACAGAATCGGGCTAGGCTTATAATTGCCCCAGGGCAGATAGCCTAGTATGAACCTATGAACCTATGTATCTCAGAGACTATCCTTTTTCTATAACAGGTTCCATACAGAGTTCTTCTCTAAATTCAATTCATGTGTAACTTAAACAATAGGATGCAGAATAGGAAATTTGTCCCTGGACACAAGCAGCCTGTAAATGTCTCATCTCCCAAGCCCCTGATTACACTTATCAAGGGTGTCAGAACTTGTTAGAGATCTGGAATGCATGGCTATTCTTAAGAAGGCCCTAGTGGTCATTACCCGAATACACACCTATGAACTTATAAACTAATGCTCTCTGCAAATATAGAGGACATGCTCTGAGTTACATTGCTGTCATTATGTGGCCCTTTGCTCCAAGATTATTTTCATTACTTTTTTCAATCCATTTAGTTTCCTTACAGTCACATCTGGCATGAGCAGGAAAAGCAAGTGCATCTTCTACAAATTGCTTACTATGCAAGTTCCAGGATTTCATGTTAGAATAACTTGGCACTTCCATATGTATCTTTATGAAAGGAGTATTTATAGAAAGCATAATATTCAATGCATCGAGGAGTATTTATAGAAAGAATAATATTCGATGCATCAAAGGCAGCTTTCTTAAAATCAGTACACAAGTGTTGCATTAATTAGTGTGGCTACATCCAATAAGTATCCCCTTCTAAACCATCCATCTATCTAATTTCCAAGTTGCTTATCCTGGTGAATGTTGCAGTGTGGTAAAGAAATTCCTGGATTTCTTTACAGACTAATGACATTTTTTACTGAAACAATCCTAGATGTGTTATTCAGTGCTGTACACTTCCTGAAACTTCGGTTTGGTGGAACATATGTTACTGATCTATAGCCATCCTCTCTCAAAGCTGATAACAGACTATATATCTATGCAGTCAACTCAAGAGTGCGAAAGAGAACATTGTCACTTGAGAAGTCTGGTTGCAGAAGCAATGATGAGGGTAAGGCATACCTCTCAACTATACAGATTTTCTAAGAACTGACAGATTTTTGTTTCATATTTTTGGTCTGTTTCTCATAAAATTGTATTTTTTCTGGCAAATTGTTGGTAAATCATTGAGGGTTAAAGTCTGAAAATAATGATAGACATTTGAGTTTCAGACTTCATACTCTTCAGAAAATGCATGCCATTACCAAAACTGTTATTCTGTCAACTTTGTATAGTAAGAAAAATATTTAAAAAGTATCCCTATTTAGGAGGCTTTGTCCTCCCATAATTTATGGCTTTGTCCACATTTTTTGTTCTAAGAGGTTGAGAGGTACACACACACACACACACACACACACACACACACACACACACACACACACACACACACACACACACACACACACACACACCCTACATAAGTTCCAATTGTTTACACAGCAGTAAGCTGACATTCTATGTCCCAGGAGTCCATTTTTAAATATTAGGGTCTAGACCACCTTAATTTGTCCTGTTGTGTACACATGGAAACTTTAACTAGTCAGCTGCTGGTTTTAACTAAGTATAATGGGATTTCTTTTTAAAGTTGTGCAGTAGTACTTATAGGATGGCGACTGCTGATTAATAAAAGCATTGCTCAGGAGAACGTTTTGGTCGATGCCAGTTTATTTAACATGGTGTAAAACTGTGTTTCTTGAAAAATAAAATTGAATAAATAGGATTAGCACATGAATGCCTGTTTTTACTATGAAATTCTGGCTGATTAAAGGATGTTAGGGATGTTAGTATAAAGCAAAAATATAATCACTAAAGTGAGTATATCATTAATGAATGGAGTCATTGTTTTGTTTGGTATAAATGTGAAGTGATAAAAAAGAAAACACTGAAGTATTAAAAAACATAGATAAAAATGAAATAAATCATATTGAATAAGCAACTACACCATCAATAAATGATTTCTGGGATCAGGTGTCAAAGAGACACCACCGCTGTGGTGATAATGGTGTCCACTATTCCTTGTAATAGTCAGGGAATGAGAACATACATGACTAGGGTAGAGAACTAGTAGGTTGTGAGTAGTTTAATGTACAGACTAACAGATAGTCCTGAATATTGGTAGTATCTCAGGAAGGGCATAACTACAATAACGTGACTCTGAAGCCAAAATTTAAAAAAAAAAATAGTGAGTATCCAACACCCCTGGTAATATAGACTGATATATGGCCATGTGACCCCAAATACCAGTGCAAATGATGATGGCTTTGACCCATGTCACTTCCCATTATGAATGCTTATGCATAGTGTGGTCTGACCATGGATTGCCCAGCATAGCTGTTAGAGAGCACTGCATGCATCATATTGCTCTGTGTGACCCATGCATACACATTCCAGAGCCCATAGAGGAAGACTAGATGCTACTGCCTTATGTTTGCTACATTATACTGTACACAGTGCCACAGGAGGGGTGTTGTGTGGTTGCTGATGTTAATCTTCTGACATCTGTATTACTGGAGGGGGGATGCCAAGGTGATCACTGTACATGCTTATGCTGCTTTGTTGGAAGATTCTGGGAATGCTGCCTCACTTGCATGTTGATGCTGAGCCATGTTGTGCAGTATACAGCATGCCACTTCTGTTTGGCATGCTGCAGCAGCTGCATACTCGAGGGTCCACCCAGAAGAAGCTGGCATGGGAACCACAACAAGTAGGTTAAAAGCACACTCCACCACACTTCTGGTTTGAGCATGGGTGATGTTGCACAGCTCTTCTTCCATGACTTGCAGCTCTTGTGTTGGCATCATCAGAAGGTAACCTGCATCAGTATTAGGACATTAAGGAAGTATAGCATGGAATAGCTAATGTTCTATGTGTATTATAATCATTGCTGTGAATATGTAGATGCATCACTGTGCCTGTGCTTACCTAATAGTTGGGTCAGTGGGATGTCTTTGTGCATGGAGCAATGATACAGATGACCTGTATGTTATATGTTGGGATCATAGGCACTGCCAGTTTGTTGTGTGGATGCAGGGGTTATTAGCCTTTATGCATCACATATTACCAGGTAATTGATGGCATGGTAGTCCTATTTAATGAGAAAATGCTGTCCATTGGCAGCAGGTGGGGCCTATATTACCACATGGGTACAATCAATGTCTCACAACACTTCAGTGAGCCACATGCAATATCATGAAGCTTCACATGGTGGGGGCTCTTTCTCTTCTGAAGCACTGGGAGAGCAAATTTAATCATCCACATGTTGAAGTAGTGTACTGAGGAAGGTCTTGAGTATTCTTCTGGCTGACACCTACAAAATACAGAGGGTGTCTGCAATTTGTCTGTGAACATCCTGGTATCCAGCATGCTAAGTGGTATACATATCAATGTATCTACAGATACAGGAGGTCCAAACATTCTTCCAGTTCTAGTCTGTGGGTCATAGATGTCTACCAACACCTATATAATGTCTATATCATATAGACTTTCCTCAACCTATATGTCTGTCAGATGATGGAAGGTTATCCGCTCTAATATTTTCTAGTTTGTGCAGCCATGTTATGCACTCCAGCAGAGAGCAAATGCTTTCTTGCATATGACACTACTGCTATGGACATTCTTTTCTGAACACCACAAACATTTACCAGAAAATCATGGCTGTGAGCCATCTTAGATATAGTGAACAAACTGGGATGCTAAAACTATTTTCATTAAGTTATAGGGTTATGACTCAATGTACAAGAGATTTAGAAATGAAACACTTGCCTCGCGTATGACATGTAATTTCTATCACATAAACATGGCACTAGGAATAACAATTGTTTTACTGTAGTGCTCAGTTTTCACATTAATGTGAAGAATAGTATTTTTGGATTAGTGGAGGAAGACTATGGAATTTTTTATCAACAGCACTTAAGATGCCAACAAACTTAACTTGCTTTTAGAATCAGGTAAATTCATGATTTGCTAATAATGCATATGAGCCAGGTGTTAACTAATGTTAACTCCTAGGTAGCCTTAGCTAAGACTTTGAGATTGCATTATCAAATACATTGTAAAGTGGCAAATTTTTGGCATGATCTTTCCCTTTATACTCAGGCACAAATACCTGGACCATTTCAAGCCTGACAGCTATGAATAATAGCTTGAGTTCCCCAGTCTTGATTTGTGTGTCCTTATGTTATCACTTCTCTGAGATTCATAGAGAAGTGGAGAATAATGCCCTTTTTAAACATATTCAATTGAAGGGTGATGCACATTCCTTTAAGTTTTGAATAGTTCAAGTTATAAATATAGGTATAAGGGGTGGTGATATTAAGCTTCAGACTGAGCTTGCAGAATGTAAATGGATAGATTATTTTCGAGCTTCTGTTAGTCCAGGATTAAACCTTTAAAATAGTTTCAAACCTATTCTTAAATTTAAACATGACTGTATTAATTAATATTTTTAGTTTTATATTTACCAGGCCATGTGTATCTGTATATTTTAGTTGTCTTGTTTTTATTATGTTGCTGGGTATGGTTTAATTATATCTATTATTCTCTTATTTAAAATATGTAATTGAATGCTGATGCCTATTGACTGGTTTGTATAATTATTTTGACCATTGACCTAGCTTTTTTTATGCATTGAGAAAGAGCTTATGCTTGAAAGCTTTGCGTTTTGTCTTATTAAAAAATAAGCTTTGATGTTGCATTCCTAGTTTTATTTTTGTTCATGTCCTTATGTGCTGAGACTACATATCTTCATTTGTACATCATCATATGGTAATTTGCCTATCTTTCTTCTGTGCTTTATTTTGTATTGCCATATATATATATATATATATATCTATGTGTGTGTGTGTGTGTGTGTGTGTGTGTGTGTGTGTGTGTGTGTGTGTGTGTGGGTGTGTGTGTGTGTGTATTTATACGCATTCAAGATTTTAATGCAGGGATGTAGTGAATGCTTTTGATAATGTAACTGTATATGGAGAAGATGTTTTTCGAGAAGCAGCAAAACTAGTTAAGACAGCAAAAGTCTAGAGACAGAAATAAAACACACAAGACTGCTAATAAGAAAAAAAAAATAGATGATGGCAATTAAAAAAAGTAATAACAGAAGATATGAATATGAAAGTATTTAAGAGATCAGTGATTTGTAAGTAATCTGTAAGATGTCACCACCTGCAGTTAAGAAGTGTATGACGGGAATTAAGTCACAGCAGGAGAGTGCTTACACAGAAATTGGGTTTTAATATTCTCAGTCTATACAATGTGCTGAAAAATACAGTGGCAACTTGTTTAAAATAAATATGTATGGCAATAAAACTCAGCTATAATATGCATATTTTAACATTTTTGTCATGGTTAATTTCATAATATTTGCATTATTTTTCATGCTCTGCCTCTAGCATTATGAAATAGATGGAAACTAGAATGGATAGACAGACATGACATTTAATAGATTTTTTTAAAATGTTTTCTTCTTTACATACAAGTAGGATACTGACAAAACCCATTAATTTGGCATTTGACTGATTTCCTTTATGACCCCTAAATGGAAGAAATGATGCACAGTTTGGTTAAGAATGCCTAAATGCTTCAGATGACAGACAACACTTAATATGCTGCTGTAGTCAGACAAGAAGCAGTAAATGGACATTGTGCAAAAAAGTAAACCTGTTACTTGAATCGTAGCATGTATCGGAGCTTTTGATAATGCAAAGCAATGCTTTGATCAACAGATTTCTTGAGGATCTGATTAGCCCTTATTACAATCACTGAGATATTTCTGAATGTTTCTGGCATAAGTTTGATTATCCATACAGGGCGCAGTAGAGGCATATTTAGGCCACATTATTTCTTCTAATATATAGTCTGATTCTGCCTTCATTTTAGATAAGCAGCTTGCAAATGCATGAAGCTGTATTCAGAAAATGAGGACTTTATGGATTCACAAGGAAAGTTAAGACTTGAATTAGTGAAGTTTAAATAAATCTGAAATGTAAAGTTTCCAGGAAACAGTTAAACGTCCATGGCTTGTGTCATTAGTACCACTGAGGTTTATGCACACAATTCTGAATGATAACATCTCAAAGTTAACATGTACAGTATTAGACAGACTTAGATATGCTGTTTCATACTGAATAGATTTAAATTCAGTACATTAATGTAACTTAATGACTAGTGACAGGGGGTTAAGGAATGTACCTTATGGGACTGTAATAGCCCAGCTGCTCAGTCACTTACTGGTTAAGGTTTCTGCTTCACAGCTCATGTCTGAGAGGAATGGATCTGACAATGCCAGAGTGTATGGAGGTTGCTTGTGTTCCCTGTGTCTTTGTGGGTTTACATTTTCCTTTCAAAAACATGTGTGTTGATTAGTTGCTCTATTAACTGTTTTCATATATTCATCCTTGCCCTTTTTACCTACATTGGACTGATACATTAAAACAACAGCTACCTTAAAATAAGTAGAAAAGCAAAACGAACAGCATTTAGCTAGCTATCTTGCTAGAAAGAAAATAAGTAGATAGATAGACAGATAGACAGACAGACAGAAAAAGGAAGACACAGAATGAACAAGAATGAAAAAGAACCAGGGTATTCTCTCAGTCATTATGAGAAAAAAAAACATGAAATACTTTACTAACAGAATTAAACTTTAATTTCTTTATTTAAATGTCTGTGTGCTTCTTAGAGAATGTTTGTTAGGTGTTATGTTCTATATAGCAAATATCACAGCTGGGATGTAAGTCCATTATTATGATACATAAAAAACAAACTGGAGATGCAGCAGGCAAGCAGGAGAGCCAAAATATTAAGGAATCAAATAAAAAAATATGTGTTTCTCAGTGGTCTGTTCATGTGTGTATATGATTTTGTGTGTGTGTGTGTGTGTGTGTGTGTGTGTGTGTGTGTGTGTGTGTGTGTGTGTGTGTGTGTGTATTTGTGTGTGTGTGTGTGTGTGTGTGTGTGTGTGTGTGTGTGTGTGTGTGTGTGTGATAAATAAACATATATATAAGCATCTCTGAGTATAACTTAATCTTTTTTCCATATAACTCATTGATATTACATTGATTAGGTTCTGACATTTTACTAAAAGAATAAGGTATGTTAAGAACGTTTATAGTTGTTTTAGATGATTTCATATGTAATGTGCTTTCATTTTTATTTACTTCAGTTCACTTTTTTTTTTAGATGACAGTGATCGATGAAGAACTCGATGAATTAGTCAGTGATTTAAAGAAATATGTTCATATATATGCAGTAAGGATCTGTTGTCACCTATTGAAAGTTCACAAAACAGTTTTCAGTGCAGAAAAATGTACATTTGTGTATTTACTCCTTTTAAAATGGAGTGTCAAATGCCAGGGAGAGAGACACAGATGCAGTCTAACCCTGGGATGGACTCTACTGAACTTCCAAAACAAATAATTTTTTATAAGGTTTTAAGAGCATGTTTTTAATTCTGATCAGTCCATTATCCAGTTACTGGACAACAAAGCTTCAATTACTAGAATCATGTTCATAAGCCCTGATAGATGATTCTAAAACCTTTTTGTATTTTTTAACTAATCTAGGGATGGACAGTTTTCTTTTTATCAGTTAAGAAATTAATTAAAAAGAATTTACAAAATTAAGAAATGTCAGCATTTTTGGTAAAATTACTATTGACCATACATTAAGTGGGAAAGGCAAATCTCCACATTGAAAACCACGAACCTCTGAACACAGAAATGCCAACAGATGGAGTATAAGGGATACAGACATTAAATCAACAAATTCTAATCAGATAAATCCACAAAATGATATTGGAATGAATTTCAAAATCTTTATTAAATCAAACAGTTAAGCGTGTTCATCCTGATCAAACTGCACAAGGGTCACTCACTCCATTCACCAGCTGTCATAAATGTACAGCCAGAATGTTTGCATTGCAGCTCACATATAGTATTATGCAGTATATTTAGTGCTTCAGTAATGTTATCACTCTGTGGCATATATACAGCTGCTACACAGGCACCATTTATTTCTCTCAGCACAATAAAAGGTCTGCATTTCAGTATCAGAAATTCAACATTAACAGAGCAATGTTCATTCATAATGTTACAATTTTTGCACCAGCAATCATTTACAAAAATTCACACGCCACCTCCTTTAGCTTTTCCACACAGAGCTTGGTTCTGAACAAGGTGAAATAATCAAGGCTTACAGCACTGTCACTAATGCTGTTATTTAACCAAGTCTCTGTAAAGATTAACAGACAGGAATTTCTCACTTTGTTTGTGGTGTTGAGCCCTAGCCTGAGAAAGTCCATCTTTTTGTCTAATGAGCATAGATTTGCTAACACAATTGAGGGAAGTGCAGGCCTGTGAGGGTTTGTTTTCAATCTGTCAGCGATTCCAGCTCTGTGGCCTCATTTTCTGGTTCTTTTATTTCGCTTCCTTTTGGGTCTCATCCTGATTGTAACAGAACCTTCCATTTCCTGAGTTAGGTACTTTGAAGCTTGTTTGGTTAGCATGGTGAGTTCCAGCAGTTCTGTGAGTGCTGTAGGCCCCAAATGCTCCATAGTACGCAGGAAATCCAGCCAGAATGATGGCACAATCGAATACCTTGATTACCAGAAGTTTCTTTCTGCTGTAAGTTACTGTAACATCATTTAAATGACTGGAAAAAGATTTTCTCAGTTTTTGTGCCAGAAAAATAAGACAGATTAAGCATTCCTGTATCAAGAGATAACACAGCCGCAGCATCCCTGGGCCCCACCATTTTACAGCTGGCAATTGACAACAAAGAGTGGAGTTCAGCAGTTAAAAATGGTGGAATGAGGCTGATTGCAAAAGATGATGCTAGTTTAGAAACATCCAATTCCAAAGAGGCTCAGCCACAGTGAACTCTATAAATTGCTCTGTTACTCAAAAATGCATCTCATTGTATTGGGGTAAATGTATTCAGATGGCTGTGAGCAAACTGTGCTGATGTGCAATTGTCTCATGAACCTGTGCAGCTTCTAAGCACAGTTCCATTGCACACCAATTTGCTATACAATTATCTAGCAGGTTTTTTTTGTTTCTAGCTCTACTGAAAAATGCTAAAACAGTGCTATAATGTATTTCTACTGGGAATAATCTGAGACACACAGTGAGATTTACAGGCCCATTAGAAGAAGATTGGCATAATAATATATATTAAAAAACACATCAATTGAAGTAAAAATGACACAGCAATTAACTTAACTCATAGAAACAACCACAAACGTCACTTGGAGTAGCTGTTTAAATTTAATTTATGGATGTTATTTTAAATTATACAGCAAAAACTTTGAGGATGATTTACTACACACACACACACACACACACACACACACACACACACACACACAAAAAAAAATCCCCCAATGAAAATTTTCTTAGAAGGAGCAATAGTAGACTCCTTTTCCCTTTAAAATCTCATTTAGTGAAAGAGCTTTAGACAAGATATTAAACTAAGAGTTATTTGTTAATTTCATTTCCTGTCTGCTTGTCCGCTTGCTTCACTCAGACATGGAAAGGATTTTTTTTTACATTCGTGTTATTGTGGTTGCATCCTTAGCACAGCATTAAACATAGAAAATATTGCAAAATATGTATTCTCACCTTTATTTTCATGAAAACATTGCTTCTGGGAATACGTGTTTACTTTTACTATTTATACTAGAGTTCTGGATCAAACAAAATGTGTAAAGCAGCACTTCAACTTACATGCTACCCTATCTCTGCCTCTGCACCTAACACTAATCTATCATCTTACCTTACCTTACCTTATAAAACCACCTTATGTAACACTACCAGTACAAAACACAGGCTCAGCACATACTACATACATCAACACATATGCATGCACACACACGTGCACACGCACGCATTTACCTTCTGATTACATGTAAAACAAAAAAAAAAATTCTCCATTACCCCATCCCTTACTCCAACCCTATCATGCAAGCAATCACACATACATTCTCACCCCTTAAAGAAATGCACATTTGACAAAATTACCACCCCTAAGCAACCCACAATTGACAACATTATCACAAACCATACAAAACATGCACATTTCTCAAAATCAGCCTTCAGTGCTCTCAACTACTAACTGTATGTGAAAAAGATGCCTGCCAAAGTTTCATGATTTTACCTTAAATGCATAGTCTAACATGTCTGCTAAAAAACCTTAACACATTTCTGTTTAGTCATACTGGCATATATGTAGTTTTTGTTAAAATACGGAGGTGATTTCCAGTACATTCCTGTAGTTACAAAATAGCTGACATCAGCTAGCCACCCCACCCAAGGTATAGTTAGGGGGTTGCTTTAAGCAGCAATTGTATGAACTGCATAATGGAAATTTTCATTTTGAAGCAATGCATACTACAATGATGTGTGAAAGCTTTACTTCTGAATAATTACTATATAAACATTTGTTAAATATTCAGATTAGCCCAGGTAAACACTGATGTGGACATTTCATAAAACCGATATTATTGTGAAATTTAGCAGCCCTTGTAGAGCTGTGCCTTTCCTTTTTAAAATTACTTATCTCTTAAGTCTGCCATTCAGATCAATTTTTGAATGATTAACCCAGCCTCCAGCCATCACCAGGCCCTTTGAAATGTATCAAGTGTGGAATGATCTATTTAGGCTGCAATGGTAATTTCTTTAAGATAAATGACATATACACAGGTAAAAGAATGAATAATTGTGGGGGAAATTGGCAGATCTGCTGCAACTTTTCATTGCTCCAATAAAAACCCAAGATACTTTTCGCAAAATCCAAAGAAATGCTTGTTTATTATATTCATACATTTTGTGGACTCATGAATAAAAAAGACTGAATTAAAAGAATGCATTCTTGAATTATCCATGCATACACACAAACACATGCAAGTATAAATAACCCAATTTCCTTTTTGTTTTTATTGCAGTGCCACAACTGAGGAGGAAAGAGAATATAAGCAAAGTCAGGCACAGAGGAGGTTAACATGTCTGACCAAAGGTGTTTTTGACTAGAAGGCACATTGGAATTATTAAAATAACAAAATTCATTCCTGCAGTAACTATTCTGTGATGAACAGATAGATGAGATTAAAAATGGCAATATAGCCCAATTAATTATTGCAATAAAAGGGAAACAATTTATGCATGCATATCAATAGATCAGTGTTTAATATTCTAATCAGACATCCATAAAGTAATAAAGAAGTAATACATATGTGTAACTTTTAGCATTTCATGTAAAGTGCCATCAAGAATCCAGTCAAAAGTAAAAGGCCACTTAGTAGCACTATGACAAGTAAATAAATAAACTGTTACTAATTTCTGTAAATAAAATAGTATATTTTACAAGCACTTATGACCATTTGTTTCCATATTTCTCTCTGTCTCTCTCTCTCTCTCTCTTGATCTCTTTTTTCTCTCTTCATTTTATGTTCCTTTTTCCACAGGTACAGAGTTCCCAGGGGCAGCCTAGCTGCATGTCAACTATGTGAGCAACAACTCACCATCTCCACCTGTCTGCCCAGGGATGTCTTCACAGGTCAGAATGATGGCTCTCTCCACTGCATAGCAGCCAGAAAGCTGCCAATGCCATGAGCTGCAGAACCTGATTTAGTCAGGGATGGAATGAGAAGTGGAGAAATGCCTTCAACCAATACAAACCTTCTTGCAGTGGGTACAAGACAGTCAACGAGCCACCAGAGGCGTCCATTTCCACACTGTCAGTGTCTCCCTCTGAAGGTCCATCACAGAGTAAACCATAACTGAGGTCCTTCTGACTGGTGTGTGTCCTGCCCTTAATACCTTCCCCCTCCCCTTTGTGCTTGTCTGCTATACATATATCTTGGGACCCCCACCAATGTCAGCCCACAGTAGTGTTCCTGTCTGTCTTGTCTGTTTAAATTTTGTCAATTCCTTAATTCCTGTCTAAGGTTTTATCCTGTAACCTCTTCCTAACTCCTAACCTAGCTTCCTATTATGTTAAAAAATTGATAAAAGTGTGGTCTATCCCAAACAAAAACAAAATGCCCCTCCTCTCCTACTTCTTCTATTAAAATTCTCTTCATGTTTTCTTTTTTGTGTGCCCCTTGTCTTCTCTCTCGCCCCAATTTCCAGCTTTCCTATCTTCCCCATTTCCAACATTATAAAAGACCATTCAGACTATCCATATATAGACACCTTTAGATTCTATAAATAAAGCCTTATAGCTGTTTTGTTTTCTACTGCAGAGCTACACTGAGATGCACCGAGTGCACATTGTTTTAAATGATCTTATATAGGTCTGTATGGGCTCACACATGCTTATATATAACTAAAGTAGTGGAATTAAACCAGAGATTTCCATACATACAGCTTCTGCCATATATAACTATAGTAGTTTTAATCCATTATAATCCATTTTCTGAAATATAAACTACGTTAGCTGTCAAAAGGAGAAGCCACAAGGTTCTTGAATGTAACAATAATGAACTGCTTCAGATAAAGTTGGACACAAGAAAACAAGTTTTAAATAAGGCCCAAAGCAGTCATCTGATCAAAGTATGGTGTCATTAAACCTTCCCATTTACATTTCTTAAACTGCCAAAGTGTTATTTAAAGTGCCATTCAAACTATCGAAAAATGTAAAAATATCCATTCACTAAAACCTTAAAATGTATTAAATAAAAATGACTTATTAAAAATAATACAACAAAAGGAGAAAATTAAAATACAAATGTTCACTAGGATGTTAACATATGCACAAACCTACATGGAAATAATAATAACACTTTATCTAGTTAAAGCTTTATGCTTTAAAATACAACTGAACAAGCAATAGTCATTCAAGCCAGGCTATTTGCAAGCATTCAAAACTAATTGACAAAATACATTTTTTTCCTCTAATGACAATGTCCAGGAACCCCCTCTCATGCTAATATTGACTTTATATATAACAAAGTATTTAAAATGGTGGTTAGGGTACAAGTGAACATGTTTTGCTAATGCATTATTCAGATGTATTCTTTTTATATTATATTCATGCTCATAAATCTGGTCCTGTAACCTACATTCCATTTTGCCTGTATAAAACTATGGTGTAATCCTACATATACAGCTCCTTTGGTAGTTTTAAAGTTCAAGACCCTATAACATGCTATGGTGGCTATTTAACCCACTTTGTTTTAACTAGAATGCTTTCATACACGACCCAGTTTTTGTTCAGAGTCCACTTAGGTGTTTTAGAATCACTGCTGAAACGTGTAATAAAATTAGTAGTTGGGCTACAGTTATATTGTGTTTCATCCAGTCTAGAAGATTGTGAGTGAGATGTAAGCCCTACAGATGAAGTATTTAAATAGGTTTAAAATGTCCTACTGTTCTTTTACTATATACTTCTTACTAATTCCTGAAGAATAAGTTTGGGATATCTTGTCCTACCAAAAATTCTCACCAAATTATTACACTCTTCTTCAAATTATGAATCTAAAGTAACCATCTTTGCTGCCCTCACCAGCTGCCCTTTTACTACTGACCATTTTTGATGGTATTGGTGTGAGCTGGTATAATGAAGAAAGGTATTAGAGTTGGTATTTTTTCTGAATACCCTGGTTGTATATCTGTTGAACTTTATGTAATTCTCCAACAATACATTCAGATAGGCTATCCTATCTGATGCCCAATCATATATAAAAGATAAGAAGTTGATTGTAGAATTGATATATTGCATAATGGACTCAGTATCCAATACCAATGTCCAATACCTTGTCCTTCCAAAGGATAAAAATATCATCCAGATAATGAACATAAAGCCATAAGGAAGCGTTTACATCATGCTCCCAATGGGCCATAACTAAATCTGCAAAAATTGAGCTGCGTAGTGTCCCCATGGCTACCTCATTCTTCTGTAAATAATATTTTCCATCAAATAGAATGTAATTATTATCCAAAACCAGGTGAATCAACTCCTCATAAAGGTTAATCTCATCTTGGGGGACCCTCTTTTTAAACAAAAATTCATTAACTCGTGTAATACCTGTATCCTGAGGTATGACTGTATACAGATCCTTTACATCTATTGTAATAGAAACATCTTTTTGATCATATTCAACTTTATTAATTGACTCTAAGAAATGCCAAAAATCCCCACAAAATAGAAGTTATGTCTTACCATATTGTTCTATCTGTGTTGTAGATCTTTATTCATTCATTACTGATAGCACTTCAGTTCAATCTTTGGAACCAACATGGCCATATCCAAGTTCATGCCAGCCAAAAACTCTCAGCTAAGACCTACCCATAATGCCCCTCTCATAGTCTCTCCAGATCGAGGTTGCCCACCCCTACATTATAGAGATAGTAAGAGAAACAGTAGGAGGCACTGTCTGAGCAAATACCTTAACCAGGAGTTCCTAAAGTCCACCAGGAGTCCAGGCAGGGGGAAGGAGGGCAGGGAGTAATGAATGAATAAAGATCTACAACACAAATGGAACATTATGGCAAGACATAACTTCTTTATCTGTTGTTGTAAATATTTATTCATTCCTTACTGATAGGATCGAGTCCCCAGCTACTAGAGTCCTGGGTGGCCCTAAGGAAGGATGTTCCTGAGCATCATAGAACCAATAAATGCTCATCCCCTGGCAGCCAAATCCAATTTTTAATGAGTGATAAAGGTATGTGGTCTTGCCCAAGTGACTTCTGCATAGATATCATCCATAGAGGCTCTGAAATGAAAAGCCTCAGAAGTAGCCATCGATCTAGTAGAATGAGCCTTTATTCTGGAAGGTAATGATAACTTATTCTGATGATAGATGAAGGTAATGATGTTTCTAAGCCAGGAAGATAGAGTCACTTTGGAGACAGCTTTACCCAGTGTGGGTCCCACAAATGCCACAAACAATTGATTTGTTTTCCTGAAAGATTTAGTCCTGTCCAAATAAAAATTAAGCTGCCTATGAACATCTAGGGTGTGCAAAAGATACTCCCTCTGTTTGAATGGTGAGGGAAGAAAACTGGCAGGTCAATAGTTTGATTAATTGAAAAAACAGAAATGACCTTGGTCAAGAAGGAAGGGTCAGTATGAAGGGACAGTCTATCCCTGTGGAAGTTCACGTAAGGTCTCTTGACACTCAAGGCCTGCAACTCAGATACTCTTCTCACTGAGGTAAGGGCTACTGGAAGTAGAGTCTTTCATGATAAAAATTTAATATCACATAAATCAGAAGGTTTGAAAGGAGGGCTTGTCAATGACTGAAGTACCAAAATCAAGTCCCAGGGTTCTATGGGGGGCTTGACAGGAGGCTTAACATGTAATACTCCCTTCAAAAAGGTTTTGCACAGACGGTGTGACATAACAGAAGAATTATCAAATCCATTATGAAAATTTGCGATAGCTGCTAAATGCACAGTAATTGTTGATTCTGAGGCTCCTGCATGTAGAAGAGCAGTCAGGTATTGCAGGATCTTTTGAATAGGCAAAAAGAAAGAGTCTATGTCCTGATCTTTGGCCCAAGTAGAGAAGCTAGTCCATTTACTAGAATACATTTTTCTAGTGGAAGGTTTGTGTGAAGCCAGAAGAATCTCACGGACGAGAGATGAGATATCAGGCAGCCCGGCAATCATCGGAAGTGGAGGAATGAAGTTGTGAGCATGAGGCTGTGGAGATTGGGGTGAATCAGTCCCTGAGGATGAGACAGTAGACCTTGAGATTGATCCGGGATCCACGGGCTGTGAATCACATGAGGGCATAGGAAAGGAAACCAGACTTGACAGAGCCAATAAGGTGCAATGAAGATCACTTTGCTTCCCAACCTCTGAGCTTTCTGGAGGAATTTCAGAATGAGGGGAAACAGGGGAAGGGCATACAGTAGACATGGGGGACAATCATGTGTTAGAGCATCCCACAGTGACTCCCCCTGAGGGGGAATCAGGGCAAAGTAGCTTCTGCTTTTGTTGTTTAGTGTGGAAGCAAACAGATTGCAGCAAGGCCTGCCCTAGTGGTGGAAGATCCGATCTGCTATTACAGGATTGAGGGACCACTTGTGAGGCATCAGGATGTTCCTGCTCAGATTGTCCACAATAAAGTTGGAACTCCTGGGAATGTGCAGTGCTATAAAAAAATGATTGGGAGCTATCACCCAGTTCCAAATCCTCATGGCTTTCTGACACAGGGGGTAAGACCTGGTTCCACCTTGTTTGTTGATATACCAGACGACTGACATGTTTTCCAATTGAATTGCAATGGTCCTGGAAGGGACGGATGTATAGAACGCTTGCAATGCTAAGAGAACTGCCCTCAGTTCCAGGACATTTATATGCAAATTGGCCTCCGTGGGGGACCAGGTGCCTTGGACCATCTTTCCCTGGAAATACCCCCCCCACCCTAACAGGGAAGCATCCATGGTCACCGTGGCCCTGGGCTGGGGGAGACAGAACTGTTGACACCAAAGATTTGATTCTGGCTTCATCCACCATAGCATTTCTTTCTTGCAAAGGTCTGTAAGGCATATCATGTGGTTGAGTGGGCAGGTTAAGACTGACCATTGTGAAGAAAGGAGCCACTGTAATATTCTCATGTGCAACCTTGCAAGTGGTACTAGAGTAAAACAGCACAAAAAAAATCTCCTAGAATTAAAGGGCTTCCAGAACACAAAACCAATGTAAAAAAGCAAAAACATCTGAAAGTCCACCACAGTTTTCTTTATTACATGACATCTGCTGTTACATTTCCACTCATGGTGCAATGGCCATTGTGCACCATCACAGCAGTGGAAATAGAACATTCAGGCTGCATTTCAAAGACAAAGTGCACTTCAGGAAGATTACAAAAACCTTCACAAAACAGCACAAAAAAATCTCCTGAAGTTAAAGGGCTTCCAGAACACCAAACCAATGTAAAAAAGCTAAAACAGCTGAAAGTTCACCACAGTTGTTTTTATTACATGACATCTGCTGTTATATTTCCACTCATGGTGCACTGGACACTGGGCACCATCACAGTAGAAGAAATAGAACATTGAGGCTGTATTTCAAAGACAAAGTGTATTTCAAGAAGATTACAAAAACCTTCACAAAACAGCACAAAAAAATCTCCTGAAGTTAAAGGGCTTCCAGAACACCAGTGTACCATGAGTGGAAATGTAACAGCAGAGGTCATGTAATAAAAACAACTGTGGTGGACTTTCAGCTGTTTTTGCTTTATCACATTGGTTTGGTGTTCTGGATGCCTTTTAACTTCAGGAGATTTTTGTGCTGTTTTGTGAAGCTTTTTGTTATCTTCCTGAAGTACACTTTGTCTTTGAAATTCAGCCTGCACGTTCTATTTCTACTACTGTGATGGTGCGCAGTGCCCAGTGCACCAGGAGTGGAAATGTAACAACAGATGTCATGTAATAAAGATAACTGTGGTGGACTTTCAGCTGTTTTTGCTTTTTTACATTGGTACTAGGGTAATGGCAGCTGCCATAAGAGCCTAAGAGCTGCAGTACAAGACGTGCTGGTACAAAGGTCTGTGGAAGGAGGGCTTGGAACTGGTGTCTTATTTTTGAGAGCTTGTGAGGAGGGAGGGAAGCTTGACAGGATGTTGTGTTAAAGACTCTCAAATGAATTCCATTGTTTTTGTTGGGAACATTTGAAATTTTTTATTTATTTATTTTACATTTGTTGACCGGGCTAGTCTAGCTGGATATATTTCCATTTTCAGTAGAGGCCCAGGGAGAAAAGCTCCACACAGAAATACACATAAAAAGAAAAACATACAATCAAAAAGCAATATCAACAATAACAAATAGCAATATCAACGTCAAAATAAAAAACTTAATTAAGAAAATATATCAAAAACTATAACTTGTATAAGTATCAAAAATCCATGTTGAAGGATGAGATGACAGAGTGAATATAGGGTGACAAGTCGTTGTACAAAGGGAGTTAGATGTTAGCAAAGGGCTAAATACCAGAGAAAGAGAGCTATATAACTATAAGTGGGTAAGAAAGGAAGCAGTCTAAGAGAGGAATGTTAACAGTAAAAGCAAAAAGACCTGTTGGATATCAGGCAAAGAGAGGTAAAGGAATAAAAAGGGTTAGAAAAAAAGTTATAAAAAAATTGAGAGAGTGGAGGAAAATTAAGGAGAAGGATAACAGATGTAGGTAGGAAGATTAGTCAGGCTTAATACAGGAACAGAGCCAATGACTTTGGAAGTAATTCTTAATTTCTTGTTTGAAGAGTGGTAAAGATGCGATTAGTGTGATTTCACTGGGTAGCAGATTCCAGCTCCTTCCAATTGTATTAGAGAATAGGGAGTCACCGGCTGAGTTATTGAACTTTGTAAGGCAGGCCATGAGTTTCTTAGAAGATCTAAGGGAGTTGAGATTATTATAAGGGATTAAAAGTTGTGAAAGAATAGGGGTGTTATTGGGCTGGTAGAGTAATTTATGAACAATGTTGAGTTGGGGAATAAGCAAAAGGTTTTGAAATTCCACCCATCCTAGTTGTTTCAGGTTCACACAGTGGTGTGTTCTGTAAGGGTTGCCAGTGGCAAATCTGGCAATGTTGTTATAGGATGTGGCAAGTTTGTTAAGGTTGGCTTTCTTGAGGTTGGTGAAGATTGGAGAAGCATAGAGAAGTGTAGACATAAGATGGGAGTGGGCAATTTTGGCTCTGGCAGAAGCAGTTAGGAAGGGTTTGATTCTATATAAGGACCCAATTTTTCTGTTTACTATTTTAATAGTATTGTTAATATGTTGATCAAAAGAGAGATTGTTATCAATAGTTATTCCTAATAGTTTTGTTGTTGGTTCAGGGGAAATGACAGTAGCATTGTTAGATGAAATAGTGAAATCAAGGGGTGGGGACCGAGAGGTGGGGGTGAAGAGGAGAAGTTTAGTTTTTTTGGCATTAAGAAGAAGGTAGCGTTTAGAACACCATGTTTCAACAGTGTTGAAGATGCTTTGAGTAAGAGAATAAAGTTCTGAAGAAGAAGATGCTGAGCAAATCAGGGTGGAGTCATCAGCATGTTGTATGACGGTTGCTTGAGGAATTGCTAGATGTAGGTCATTGATGAATAGGGTGAAAAGAAGAGGTCCGAGAATTGAGCCCTGAGGGACTCCAATGGTTACAGGTAATTGAGAGGAAGTTAGGTTTCCCCAAAGAACTGCTTGTTGTCTATTGCTAAGATAAGATGTAAACCATTTAATGGCAAGGTTGTCAAAGGAGAGGGATGTGAGTATATTGATTAATATAGAGTGGTTAACCATGTCGAATGCTTTAGAAAGATCAATAAATAGTGCAGAAGAGAGAAGGTTATTGTTGCGGTTCCTATTGATGGTGTCTACAAAGGAAAGAAGAGCAGTGGTAGTACTGTGATGAGGTCTAAAACCATGTTGACAGTTGGCTATTGAGTTATGTAAGGAGAGATGATTTAGAAGTTGCTGGTGTATACATTTTTCCATAATTTTTGCTAATGGAGAAAGGAGTGCGATTGGTCTATAGTTAGACTAGTCGATAGAGTTGCCACCTTTGTGTAAAGGGATAATGTAGGACACTTTCCAGATGTCTGGGATGGTTCCCTCTTGGATTGTCCTGTTTATGAGAATGGAAATAGGATATGCGATTACTTTTGCAGCCTTTTGGAGAAAAAGAGAGGGGAGGTTATCAGCAGAGGGGGTACAAGGCTTGAGTTTATGGATGAGTTTATAGATGAACGAGGTTGAGATAGGTTGTAGTTTAAAGTTTGGGGAAGAATCAGCTAGGATAAGTGAGGAGTTTGAGTTTTTGATGTTCATTTGCTTAGTTAGGGAATGAATAGTTTCAATAAAGAATAGGTTGAAAGCATTAGCAGTTAAGAGAGGGGTGACTGGGTCTGTGTTAAGAGGGCTAGGTGTTTTAGCTGTACCTGGGGACAAGAGTTTATTTACTGAGGACCAGAAGGCCTTGGGATTGTTATGATGAGTCTGTTGAAGTTTGCAGTAGAAGTTTTTTTTGTCTGCAATTATTGCTTTTTTAGTAAGGTTCCTAAGCTGGCGAAAGTGAAGCAGATCAGGATTATTTCTATAACATCTCCATTTAGTCCAGATTTTATTTCTGGAGAGAATTAGATTTTTGGTTTCTCTTGAGAGCCATGGGGCTATATTGGACTTCATTCTAATGGTACGCTCAAGAGCATGTCTATTTAGTATGGATAAGAAACTAGTGTTAAAGTATGATACTGCATCATCAAGAGGAAGTAGTTTTAAGGGATTCCAGTTGCATTCGCTAAGTTTCTTTTGAAATAAGTCTACGTTAAACTGTTTTGTGGAACGTATTTTTCTAGTATTAGGGAGGTTTGTAAGGTCAGTTTTTTCTCTTGCTATATAAGTCAAGGAGTGGTCACTGACATCATCTGGCAGGGTTCCTACTTTGTAGGTATGTTTGGTATTATTTATCAGTATCCAGTCTAGAACACTTTCTTTATTATTAGGCTTATTGATTCTTGTAGTTGAGGTAATGGTTTGGGTGAAGCCTTGGAGGTTCATATAGGAAGTAGGACTTTTGGCATTTATGCTGTTCCAGTCTATATTAAAGTCACCTAGAATTATAGTTTCTTGGGGGTGGGTTGTAGATACCCAGCTAAGAAAGGCTTCTAAAATGGGTATGTTATTACCTGGGGGTAGATACATACAGATAATGTTAAGGGATTTCTTGGTGTTCAAGTGAAGTTTGATTATAATGGCTTCTATTTTGCTATCCTGGGTTGGGTCTATTGTTAGGGTGGAGATATTTAGTTGATTATTAAAAAGAATTGCTACTCCGCCACCTTTACGTTTAGTACGGTCAAGTTTAACAATATTATAGCCTTGGGGTATGATTTCTGTATCTTTAGTGTCAGGCTTAAGCCAGGTCTCTGAGAGGCAGAGAATGTCAAAAGAATGGACATCAAGGAGAGCATGAAGGTGAGGTACCTTATTGTTTATGCTTTGAATGTTAAGATGTCCTATTAGGAGAGTATTGTTGAGTTTAGTTTTAGAAGTAAGAGGCAAAGGGTTGATAGGGCCAGGGTTAGGGTGGATGTCTCCATCCTGTAAGGTGTGGTTCTTTGGTTTGGATATTGTGTTGCAGTTCAAGCAGGTTCTTAGTTTCAGTTTTCTATCTGTGGATAGGACATGATTAATGTGAGAGAGTCTGTGGAATTTAGGTAGAATATAGTTGGGGGTAGAGGTACTGTTGGAATATGACATAAAAGATATGTACAAACAAGGTAGAGTTTGCTTATGTGATAGGGTAGGCTGGCCATAGAGAGGGTTTTCAAAGAAGGTTAGAAGGTAGACTGAGAATAGTGTAGGTAAGAGTAAGACAGAAAGTGTGAACATGGTTAGGAAATAGGGAGCCATTATTAGAGAGGAGATAAAAGTAGATACAATAAAGAGATTATGTTAGAGTAAAGTAGATAAAATAATGAGATTTTGTTAGAGGAAAGGTATAGGGAAATGGAATAGGAAGATGGGAAGAGAATGGACAAAAGAGGATTATAGGTGAGAGAGGCTGGAAATAAGGATGTTAGGCTAGTAAAGGTATAAAAAGATGTTAGAACAGTGAGGTAAAAGAGTAATAAAAGTAGGATATGTATAAGAGTAGAAGAAAGAGGGGATCGTACAGAGATAGGGAGAAATAAAGGTGGAGAGGGAGGAGATGAGGGGTGTGGTTAACAAAGAGCGGGAAAGAGAGGGAGCTATGTATAGGTTAAGGAGGATGGTGGGTGTGGTCAAAGAGGTATAAGCTTAGGACCCCTGGGGGTGTGTGGGAATTGGGGGTAGGGAGGGGAGCGGAGTGAGCCCGCAGGACAAACGGAGCGGGAAGAAACCACAGCAGAAAGGATTAGGAGAGGAAACAATCTAAAATGGAGGTAAGAGAGGTCAGGGAAGTTTAAACAAGGAAGAGTTATGAAGAGACCAGGTACATCTAAGAGGGGATAAGTGAGAAGGGCTAAGGCACTGTTAGGTATGCAATAGGAGTAAAAAGGAAAGGAGGGGTATAGAGGGGGTACTAGGGAAGGATAGAGGGATAGAGAAAAACAATATGAGGAGAGATACAGAGAGAAGGAGAGGATAGTCAAAGGAAGAGTGAGACAAGCAGAGCAAGGATAACAGGTGTAAAATTGAGAGAGAAAAAGGTAGGGGCAATAGTGATAAGATACGAGCAGTGAAGCACAACAGAGGTTGTAATAAGTAGGGGGGGGGATGACTGCTGGCAAATCTGGTAGTTACACAAATACACCTAGAAGGTGCAGAGGGCTAGAATATGCAAGACATAGTTACAGTAGGATAAAAAGTACTTATGTGACATACAAAATTATCCAGTGGCTTTAGTTCAAGGGCAATTTGTTTCCCCAGGTGAGGATATACCAGGCAGGTTTGGTAGATGGGTAAAGCTGCTCCTTGTAGTCCAAGGGGGTAAAGGCGGGATTTGGAATAAAATTAAGTGAAGGTATATGTTCTGAATAGAAAATTATCCAGTGGCTTTAGTCCAAGGGCAATTTGTTTACCCAGGTGAGGATATACCAGGCAGGTTTGGTAGATGGGTAAAGCTGCTCCTTGTAGTCCAAGGGGGTAAAGGCGGGAGTTGGAATAAAATTAAGTGAAGGTATATGTTCTGAATAGAAAATTATCCAGTGGCTTTAGTCCAAGGGCAATTTGTTTACCCAGGTGAGGATATACCAGGCAGGTTTGGTAGATGGGTAAAGCTGCTCCTTGTAGTCCAAGGGGGTAAAGGCGGGGGTTGGAATAAAATTAAGTGAAGGTATATGTTCTGAATAGAAAATTATCTAGTGGCTTTAGTCCAAAGACAATTTGTTTACCCAGGTGAGGATATACCAGGCAGGTTTGGTAGATGGGTAAAGCTGCTCCTCGTAGTCCAAGGGGGTAAAGGCGGGAGTTGGAATAAAATTAAGTGAAGGTATATGTTCTGAACAGAAAATTATCCAGTGGCTTTAGTCCAAGGGCAATTTGTTTACCCAGGTGAGGATATACCGGGCAGGTTTGGTAGATGGGTAAAGCTGCTCCTTGTAGTCCAAGGGGGTAAAGGCGGGAGTTGGAATAAAATTAAGTGAAGGTATATGTTCTGAATAGAAAATTATCCAGTGGCTTTAGTCCAAGGGCAATTTGTTTACCCAGGTGAGGATATACCAGGCAGGTTTGGTAGATGGGTAAAGCTGCTCCTTGTAGTCCAAGGGGTAAAGGCGGAGTTGGAATAAAATTAAGTGAAGGTATATGTTCTGAATAGAAAATTATCCAGTGGCTTTAGTCCAAGGGCAATTTGTTTACCCAGGTGAGGATATACCAGGCAGGTTTGGTAGATGGGTAAAGCTGCTCCTTGTAGTCCAAGGGGTAAAGGGGGGAGTTGGAATAAAATTAAGTGAAGGTATATGTTCTGAATAGAAAATTATCCAGTGGATTTAGTCCAAGGGCAATTTGTTTACCCAGGTGAGGATATAACAGGCAGGTTTGGTAGATGGATAAAGCTGCTCCTTGTAGTCCAAGGGGGTAAAGTCAGGAGTTGGAATAAAATTAAGTGAAGGTATATGTTCTGAATAGAAAATTATCCAGTGGCTTTAGTGCAAGGGGAATTTGTTTACCCAGGTAAGGATATACCAGGCAGGTTTGGTAGATGGGTAAAGCTGCTCCTTGTAGTCCAAGGGGGTAAAGGTGGGAGTTGGAATAAAATTAAGTGAAGGTATATGTTCTGAATAGAAAATTATCCAGTGGCTTTAGTCCAAGGGCAATTTGTTTACCCAGGTGAGGATATACCAGGCAGGTTTGGTAGATGGGTAAAGCTGCTCCTTGTAGTCCAAGGGGGTAAAGGCGGGAGTTGGAATAAAATTAAGTGAAGGTATATTTTCTGAATAGAAAATTATCCAGTGGCTTTAGTCCAAGGGCAATTTGTTTACCCAGGTGAGGATATACCAGGCAGGTTTGGTAGATGGGTAAAGCTGCTCCTTGTAGTCCAAGGGGGTAAAGGCGGCCGTTGGAATAAAATTAAGTGAAGGTATATGTCCCCCATAGAAAATTATCCAGTGGCTTTAGTCAAGGGCAATTTGTTTACCCAGGTGAGGATATACCAGGCAGGTTTGGTAGATGGGTAAAGCTGCTCCTTGTAGTCCAAGGGTAAAGGCGGAGTTGGAATAAAATTAAGTGAAGGTATATGTTCTGAATAGAAAATTATCCAGTGGCTTTAGTCCAAGGGCAATTTGTTTACCCAGGTGAGGATATACCAGGCAGGTTTGGTAGATGGGTAAAGCTGCTCCTTGTAGTCCAAGGGGGTAAAGGCGGGAGTTGGAATAAAATTAAGTGAAGGTATATTTTCTGAATAGAAAATTATCCAGTGGCTTTAGTCCAAGGGCAATTTGTTTACCCAGGTGAGGATATACCAGGCAGGTTTGGTAGATGGGTAAAGCTGCTCCTTGTAGTCCAAGGGGCTAAAGGTGTGAGTTGGAATAAAATTAAGTGAAGGTATATGTTCTGAATAGAAAATTATCCAGTGGCTTTAGTCCAAGGGCAATTTGTTTACCCAGGTGAGGATATACCAGGCAGGTTTGGTAGATGGGTAAAGCTGCTCCTTGTAGTCCAAGGGGGTAAAGGCGGGAGTTGGAATAAAATTAAGTGAAGGTATATGTTCTGAATAGAAAATTATCCAGTGGCTTTAGTCCAAGGGCAATTTGTTTACCCAGGTGAGGATATACCAGGCAGGTTTGGTAGATGGGTAAAGCTGCTCCTTGTAGTCCAAGGGGGTAAAGGCAGGAGTTGGAATAAAATTAAGTGAAGGTATATGTTCTGAATAGAAAATTATCCAGTGGCTTTAGTCCAAGGGCAATTTGTTTACCCAGGTGAGGATATACCAGGCAGGTTTGGTAGATGGGTAAAGCTGCTCCTTGTAGTCCAAGGGGGTAAAGCCGGGAGTTGGAATAAAATTATGTGAAGGTATATGTTCTGAATAGAAAATTATCCAGTGGCTTTAGTCCAAGGGCAATTTGTTTACCCAGGTGAGGATATACCAGGCAGGTTTGGTAGATGGGTAAAGCTGCTCCTTGTAGTCCAAGGGGTAAAGGCGGAGTTGGAATAAAATTAAGTGAAGGTATATGTTCTGAATAGAAAATTATCCAGTGGCTTTAGTCCAAGGGCAATTTGTTTACCCAGGTGAGGATATACCAGGCAGGTTTGGCAGATGGGTAAAGCTGCTCCTTGTAGTCCAAGGGGGTAAAGGCGGAGTTGGAATAAAATTAAGTGAAGGTATATGTTCTGAATAGAAAATTATCCAGTGGCTTTAGTCCAAGGGCAATTTGTTTACCCAGGTGAGGATATACCAGGCAGGTTTGGTAGATGGGTAAAGCTGCTCCTTGTAGTCCAAGGTAAAGGCGGAGTTGGAATAAAATTAAGTGAAGGTATATGTTCTGAATAGAAAATTATCCAGTGGCTTTAGTCCAAGGGCAATTTGTTTACCCAGGTGAGGATATACCAGGCAGGTTTGGTAGATGGGTAAAGCTGCTCCTTGTAGTCCAAGGGGTAAAGGCGGGAGTTGGAATAAAATTAAGTGAAGGTATATGTTCTGAATAGAAAATTATCCAGTGGATTTAGTCCAAGGGCAATTTGTTTACCCAGGTGAGGATATAACAGGCAGGTTTGGTAGATGGATAAAGCTGCTCCTTGTAGTCCAAGGGGGTAAAGTCAGGAGTTGGAATAAAATTAAGTGAAGGTATATGTTCTGAATAGAAAATTATCCAGTGGCTTTAGTGCAAGGGGAATTTGTTTACCCAGGTAAGGATATACCAGGCAGGTTTGGTAGATGGGTAAAGCTGCTCCTTGTAGTCCAAGGGGGTAAAGGTGGGAGTTGGAATAAAATTAAGTGAAGGTATATGTTCTGAATAGAAAATTATCCAGTGGCTTTAGTCCAAGGGCAATTTGTTTACCCAGGTGAGGATATACCAGGCAGGTTTGGTAGATGGGTAAAGCTGCTCCTTGTAGTCCAAGGTAAAGGCGGGAGTTGGAATAAAATTAAGTGAAGGTATATTTTCTGAATAGAAAATTATCCAGTGGCTTTAGTCCAAGGGCAATTTGTTTACCCAGGTGAGGATATACCAGGCAGGTTTGGTAGATGGGTAAAGCTGCTCCTTGTAGTCCAAGGGGGTAAAGGCGGGAGTTGGAATAAAATTAAGTGAAGGTATATGTTCTGAATAGAAAATTATCCAGTGGCTTTAGTCCAAGGGCAATTTGTTTACCCAGGTGAGGATATACCAGGCAGGTTTGGTAGATGGGTAAAGCTGATCCTTGTAGTCCAAGGGGTAAAGGCGGAGTTGGAATAAAATTAAGTGAAGGTATATGTTCTGAATAGAAAATTATCCAGTGGCTTTAGTCCAAGGGCAATTTGTTTACCCAGGTGAGGATATACCAGGCAGGTTTGGTAGATGGGTAAAGCTGCTCCTTGTAGTCCAAGGGGTAAAGGCGGAGTTGGAATAAAATTAAGTGAAGGTATATGTTCTGAATAGAAAATTATCCAGTGGCTTTAGTCCAAGGGCAATTTGTTTACCCAGGTGAGGATATACCAGGCAGGTTTGGTAGATGGGTAAAGCTGCTCCTTGTAGTCCAAGGGGTAAAGGCGGAGTTGGAATAAAATTAAGTGAAGGTATATGTTCTGAATAGAAAATTATCCAGTGGATTTAGTCCAAGGGCAATTTGTTTACCCAGGTGAGGATATACCAGGCAGGTTTGGTAGATGGGTAAAGCTGCTCCTTGTAGTCCAAGGGGGTAAAGGCGGAGTTGGAATAAAATTAAGTGAAGGTATATGTTCTGAATAGAAAATTATCCAGTGGCTTTAGTCCAAGGGCAATTTGTTTACCCAGGTGAGGATATACCAGGCAGGTTTGGTAGATGGGTAAAGCTGCTCCTTGTAGTCCAAGGTAAAGGCAGGAGTTGGAATAAAATTAAGTGAAGGTATATGTTCTGAATAGAAAATTATCCAGTGGCTTTAGTCCAAGGGCAATTTGTTTACCCAGGTGAGGATATACCAGGCAGGTTTGGTAGATGGGTAAAGCTGCTCCTTGTAGTCCAAGGTAAAGCCGAGTTGGAATAAAATTATGTGAAGGTATATGTTCTGAATAGAAAATTATCCAGTGGCTTTAGTCCAAGGGCAATTTGTTTACCCAGGTGAGGATATACCGGGCAGGTTTGGTAGATGGGTAAAGCTGCTCCTTGTAGTCCAAGGGGTAAAGGCGGAGTTGGAATAAAATTAAGTGAAGGTATATGTTCTGAATAGAAAATTATCCAGTGGCTTTAGTCCAAGGGCAATTTGTTTACCCAGGTGAGGATATACCAGGCAGGTTTGGTAGATGGGTAAAGCTGCTCCTTGTAGTCCAAGAGGGTAAAGGCGGAGTTGGAATAAAATTAAGTGAAGGTATATGTTCTGAATAGAAAATTATCCAGTGGCTTTAGTCCAAGGGCAATTTGTTTACCCAGGTGAGGATATACCAGGCAGGTTTGGTAGATGGGTAAAGCTGCTCCTTGTAGTCCAAGGGGGTAAAGGCGGGAGTTGGAATAAAATTAAGTGAAGGTATATGTTCTGAATAGAAAATTATCCAGTGGATTTAGTCCAAGGGCAATTTGTTTACCCAGGTGAGGATATAACAGGCAGGTTTGGTAGATGGATAAAGCTGCTCCTTGTAGTCCAAGGGGGTAAAGTCAGGAGTTGGAATAAAATTAAGTGAAGGTATATGTTCTGAATAGAAAATTATCCAGTGGCTTTAGTGCAAGGGGAATTTGTTTACCCAGGTAAGGATATACCAGGCAGGTTTGGTAGATGGGTAAAGCTGCTCCTTGTAGTCCAAGGGGGTAAAGGTGGGAGTTGGAATAAAATTAAGTGAAGGTATATGTTCTGAATAGAAAATTATCCAGTGGCTTTAGTCCAAGGGCAATTTGTTTACCCAGGTGAGGATATACCAGGCAGGTTTGGTAGATGGGTAAAGCTGCTCCTTGTAGTCCAAGGGGGTAAAGGCGGGAGTTGGAATAAAATTAAGTGAAGGTATATTTTCTGAATAGAAAATTATCCAGTGGCTTTAGTCCAAGGGCAATTTGTTTACCCAGGTGAGGATATACCAGGCAGGTTTGGTAGATGGGTAAAGCTGCTCCTTGTAGTCCAAGGGGGTAAAGGCGGAGTTGGAATAAAATTAAGTGAAGGTATATGTTCTGAATAGAAAATTATCCAGTGGCTTTAGTCCAAGGGCAATTTGTTTACCCAGGTGAGGATATACCAGGCAGGTTTGGTAGATGGGTAAAGCTGCTCCTTGTAGTCCAAGGGGGTAAAGGCAGGAGTTGGAATAAAATTAAGTGAAGGTATATGTTCTGAATAGAAAATTATCCAGTGGCTTTAGTCCAAGGGCAATTTGTTTACCCAGGTGAGGATATACCAGGCAGGTTTGGTAGATGGGTAAAGCTGCTCCTTGTAGTCCAAGGGTAAAGGCGGAGTTGGAATAAAATTAAGTGAAGGTATATGTTCTGAATAGAAAATTATCCAGTGGCTTTAGTCCAAGGGCAATTTGTTTACCCAGGTGAGGATATACCAGGCAGGTTTGGTAGATGGGTAAAGCTGCTCCTTGTAGTCCAAGGGGTAAAGGCGGGAGTTGGAATAAAATTAAGTGAAGGTATATGTTCTGAATAGAAAATTATCCAGTGGATTTAGTCCAAGGGCAATTTGTTTACCCAGGTGAGGATATACCAGGCAGGTTTGGTAGATGGGTAAAGCTGCTCCTTGTAGTCCAAGGGTAAAGGCGGAGTTGGAATAAAATTAAGTGAAGGTATATGTTCTGAATAGAAAATTATCCAGTGGCTTTAGTCCAAGGGCAATTTGTTTACCCAGGTGAGGATATACCAGGCAGGTTTGGTAGATGGGTAAAGCTGCTCCTTGTAGTCCAAGGGGGTAAAGGCAGGAGTTGGAATAAAATTAAGTGAAGGTATATGTTCTGAATAGAAAATTATCCAGTGGCTTTAGTCCAAGGGCAATTTGTTTACCCAGGTGAGGATATACCAGGCAGGTTTGGTAGATGGGTAAAGCTGCTCCTTGTAGTCCAAGGGGGTAAAGCCGGGAGTTGGAATAAAATTATGTGAAGGTATATGTTCTGAATAGAAAATTATCCAGTGGCTTTAGTCCAAGGGCAATTTGTTTACCCAGGTGAGGATATACCAGGCAGGTTTGGTAGATGGGTAAAGCTGCTCCTTGTAGTCCAAGGGGTAAAGGCGGAGTTGGAATAAAATTAAGTGAAGGTATATGTTCTGAATAGAAAATTATCCAGTGGCTTTAGTCCAAGGGCAATTTGTTTACCCAGGTGAGGATATACCAGGCAGGTTTGGCAGATGGGTAAAGCTGCTCCTTGTAGTCCAAGGGGGTAAAGGCGGGAGTTGGAATAAAATTAAGTGAAGGTATATGTTCTGAATAGAAAATTATCCAGTGGCTTTAGTCCAAGGGCAATTTGTTTACCCAGGTGAGGATATACCAGGCAGGTTTGGCAGATGGGTAAAGCTGCTCCTTGTAGTCCAAGGGGGTAAAGGCGGGAGTTGGAATAAAATTAAGTGAAGGTATATGTTCTGAATAGAAAATTATCCAGTGGCTTTAGTCCAAGGGCAATTTGTTTACCCAGGTGAGGATATACCAGGCAGGTTTGGTAGATGGGTAAAGCTGCTCCTTGTAGTCCAAGGGGGTAAAGGCGGGAGTTGGAATAAAATTAAGTGAAGGTATATGTTCTGAATAGATAACTATACAGTTGAGGACACCAGGGATTGTACAGCAGCCACGCGATTATGGGGAAATAAAGATCTGTCTTAATTTGTCCTTGTTGATCATAATCCCCACATGGAGAGCGATGCCTTGCGTGTAAGAGAGGCTGTGGGTTAGAAGATTCCTGGTCGAGATAGTAAGGAGCCAATCATCTAAATACAGAAACACCTGGAATCCTTGTAGTCAAAGATGAGCTGCTACCACTGCCATACATTTGGTGAACACTTGGGGGGCTGTCGCGAGACAGAATGGCAGTACCCTGAACTGGTAGTAATTGGCTCCCAGCTGGAAGTGGAGAAATCTCTGGGAGTGCAGAGCCATCTTTATGTTGTAATACGCATTCTAGAGATCTATAGAGCACATCCAGTTGACCTTCCCTAGAAAAGGGAGCATGGACTGTACTGTGACCATCCAGAATTTTTGAAGTTTTAAAAATTAGTTTAATAGGCTGAGATCCAGGAATGGTCTCCAGTCCCCTGTCTTTTTTGGCACTAAAAAGAACCTCAAGTAAAACCCGGGTCCTGTCTGGTCTGGTGGGACTGGTTGGAGGACTCTTTTTCATAGCAGCTTTTCTATTTCTAAGGCTGCTATGTTCCTCTGATTGGGTGGCACATCAGGGATTCATCTGACGGGTCTGGGAGATAAATTGAATGTGATATGGTAGCCTCTGGATATTATTCTCTGCACCCAAACATTGGCAGTAATAAGTTTCCAGGCTGGTAGGTGCAGAAAAAAATGACCTCCGACTGCTTCCAGAGGAAAGCAATTGGGCCAATGCTCAGAAGCGCTGGTAGGGTCAGCCAGAGAAGGAATCTCTAGCACCCTGTTTATGTGGACCCCCTCTGCCCTGAAAGGGGCATCTTCCAGATGAGCTGCCTCCTCTACCCCACAGCGATTGCTCACCACGAGTGTCACCAAAGGATCCTTGGGACTTTGTGAACCACAATTTTCCTCCCCTCTGGTTCCTGAAGTAGGACCTCTGGGGGAAGTGGAAAAATGTATGCCCACAGCAAACAAGGTATTTCCATCCTTCTCACTTTGTGCTAGTGTGTCTCCTACTTTGGGACCAAAAAGTGCAGATTCGTCGACAGGCATGTTGATGAAGGAAGATTTAATGGGGTCTGCAAAATCACAGAAAACATCCAAGCATGATGTCCCATGACAATGCCTGATGTGGCAGCTTGAGCTGCCACTTCAGTGGTGTGAGATATCAAATGCATCAAGGAGTTTAAGATAGATTCTAGGGTAGCTAACTGCAAGGTGACAGTGCCACGCACCTCATCAGGCAGTGCCCCTACCAAAGAGGTAGACATTTCAGAAATTAGGTTTCTTTGGAGGCAAGTGAAATGTGCCAGATAGTTAAGAGACCAAATGGCAAACGTTGCTGAAGCATACGTCCACTTCCCCAGTCTGTCCATGACCTGAGACTCCCTGTTCAGAGGATGGACAGTGGAACTAACCTCTGCCAGTCCCCTCTTGGTGGCTGCTCCCACGACCATGGAATCAACAGTCAACTGCTTGGACTAGTTGAGCTGGTCTTTGGGGGTGGATAAAATTTTGTCCTGCCTTAGGGGGGGCAGGTTCTCCATTGTCCAGGACCTTCCAGGCACACTGCACAACCAGCTTTACAAGCTCATCCACAGGCGGGGTCACCCAGGAAGTAGATGGCCAGGCATGGAAGGCCTGCAAAAACACTGATTCCTCCGAAGGGTTAGAAGACTTCCAGTCTCCCCTCTGTTTGAGGATTTTGAGAGTGTTTCCAAATGAGACGTCATCTGATGGAGACTGTGGGGGACCCTTTCTCCCTCATTGCAATTGGTGTCCTCAGTGATAGATTCCTCAGGGAATCAAGGTTCTTCCTCTTGAACCATTTCTTCAGGGGTGGCTCCCCAGTGGGATCTTCTGAGGATTACTCCGGAGAAATAGTTCCCTTCAAAGGGAGGTTTTGTGGCTCCCGTGCCCAGAATCCTAAAGTAGGGGGTTGGGACAGCTACATGCTAGAGGGGGTTCTGGTGTCAATGTCATTGGTGCTGACTGTGAGCCTGTGGAGGCAAGGAACCTCACCATCACCCGGAAAGCAGCCCCGCCCAAGGAGGGATGAGAGCCCGGAACCAAGAAAGACAACCTCAGAACCAGGGTCACACCCAGTCCTGAGAAGCCCGCCTCCAAGTGAGGAGCTCCAAAAGGACTGGAAGCTGTTGAAGCCATGAACATAGATGGCACCAGTGAAAAAATAGGTGCAGGACTAGGTACCACGGTGCCGACAGCCCAAACACTGCTCCAAGAGTGTACCAGCTCCAATGGGACTGATGCAACAAGGGAGGTTGGTGCCGACAGGGAAACTTCGCAGTTGGAGCCGAGACAGTATGCACCAGGGTGGTCATCGGTACCAAGATCTCTGGAGCCTGGGTAGAGGCTGGAGGAGGATAAACAGGTGAGTATGCTGTGAAGGGTTCCATGCCAATAGGAATGGAAGGTCTAGCCAGGGTGGGTAACCCCCTAGCTGCCAGAAGCTGGTCCACAACCCGCACTACATCTTGTTCAGAAAGGCTCCTGGTGGATCTATAGGATGCTGGTAAAGGAGAGTCAGGTGTCTCAAGAAAAGGGACTAAACTGGTACCCAGAAAAAAGGGTCATAAATTGAAGAGTATGTGGTTCTTGGGAGATGTTCAACTTTAGGAACAGAGGTCATAGTTTGTGGAGCTGAATAAGCTATCGACACCATGGCCGGGGATGGTGCCAAAGCAGGTAGGATCATCAAAGCCAGTGTCAGGACCAAGGATGGCACTGAAGATGATAGTCCCAAAGCTGGAACCAAAATAGGAGTCAACATCAGATATGGCACCGAGGGAGAAGACACAGGGCCTAGTGCTAAAGTAGTCTCAGCAGAGGGTACCAGAGAAGCTTGGTGCCAACTCAGTTTTCTAATGGTTGGGGATGTAAGAACCAAGTGACTCTGTTTCTCCTTGTGTAACTTGGTTTTAGGAAGTGGTGAGACCTCTGACCCAGAGAGAGCCTCCGAGAAAGGCATTTTGATTAACCCTTTCAAGATTAGCTTGTTTTTGCGCTCTGCTAGAGTGCAATTACTAAAACTAGAGCAGATGTTACAAGAAGCATTCATATCAACCACACCCAAACAATAAACGCAACAAGCATGACCATCCAAGTTGGGCATCTTTCACCCACACTTGTTGCACTGTTTAAACCCCAACTTAACTTTTTCTGACATAATGTACCAACAACAAAACTACCAAGAAGGAAACAACAAGTGAAAAAGAAAAGGGATTTTTTTTTTTCTGAGAAGATAAAGAGGGAAAGGAGAGATTACCAACAATGGTTTCTAGAAATACCACAAGTGGTAAAAGGTGGGCCTACCAAAGGTAGGAGAGATGGACAGTACCAATGATGGTAAAAGGGTAACTACCAAAGGTAGAGAGTAGGAAATAGAAGTAGGTTACAGGCGAGAGGAGAAATTAGTGAGACTGACTAAAAAAGGCAAAGATTTGAGAGGAAAAACTATACAAAATACACAAAATTTCCACTTAACTTGAGAGAGAGAGAGGATAGACACGTCTGATGAGGAAAGTGGCAAACGTAATCTGGATAGACTATGAAAGGGGCATTATGGGCAGGTGTTAGCTGAGAGTTTTTGGCTGGTGTGTTAGAAAAACATGTATTAATGTGTGTTTGCTTAATGCTAATTAATAATCAAAGGAATTAATACACTTTTCATTCTATTTTACATGCACTGTGTTATATATAAATTGAGTTTCATATGAGACTGAAAAAGATGCTTTTTGAAAACTGCAGTATGCTTTCTGAAACTTGCAAGATGCCCTCTGACCTAGCAATTGCTAGCACAGCAGTATTCATGTTTATGCCTTTTTGGAAATGTACTTGAGAAGCAGGTGCTTATCTGCTAGGTCAGGAATGAATGAATGAACAATACTATATTCTGTAAATGTAATGATTTTAGACAATCAGCTCTGTTCGAAGCATGAGAACATGTGCAGCTGCAGAAGCTTAGAGATAAAGTAGACAAATGATTATTAGAGAAATGAACTGCTAGCATTGTGCTTGAATTAGCCATAGTATCTTGAATGGTAACATAACATGTATCTAGCTGGTAGTAATCAAGGCCATGTTGTTTTCCTCAGGAAGTTTCTCACAAAAATTAAGTCAGCAAAAATTCATGGGAATGATGGTCAACAGATGATGATGAAAAAGCTGGTAATCTGTTACGTCAGCTTGGTAGGCCATGTCTAGTTAGAGAATGTATAAAAATGAAAGTATTTCCTGTTTTTAGTTAGACAAACTCTGTAATAGCATGTTTTTGTCTCCTTGCTGCAAGATTAAAGTGCCTTAACCTGAACCTACCGTGTTTTGATCATTTTTAAAGTATATTTTTCCTTTGACAGTTTGGTCCTTTGGACCGGAAAGTACCTCCCGCTCTAGGCCTAGGCCAGAATTGGGCCCGGTGGCATGCATCCATACGGAGAAGAGGCCAAATCGGCTCTTCTGTTTTGAAAGACCTCCGACTGAATTGTTCGAAAGAGGCCAGCCACTGTTTCTGATCTGGGATTGGAGGACGAGTCAACGGTAAGGTGGATCAACTTACGGAGGGTCAGGTAAGGAGGAATTACCTTATTTCTGTTTTAAGATCAGGGACTAGTTGCAGAACTGTTTTTGTCAGGAAGATTTGCATGTGCAGATCAGGGACAAAAAAGGTTACTGTTTTGTCATAGATCAGGGAAACAGAATAGGTAGGCAGTTATTCTAGCTAAACTGCAAAAAGGTGTAGAACCGTGGTACCACATGATAAGAAGGGTTATGTAACAATTTACAGCTTAGCTAAGGCAACAATGGGAAATCAGTGCACGAAAAGTTCCCGAGACCCGCCCCTAACTGAAGACGCGAAATATATGCAATTACAGCGTGCCGACAATGTTAAGTACTATACAAAATGGGTTGATAAGTATAAATTCGATGGTAATTTAGATAAACTTGCACTTATTAAACTTGTTAGGCAACTAAAGACAGACGCAAAAGGTCAATTAAAAAAGCAACGACAATTAGGAGTCCCTCAGGCACATAAGTGGCTTGAGGAAGCAAATCGCAGGGAACAAAAGATTCAAAATTCAAAAACAATGTTCTTAGATAAAGAAGATAATAACTTGGTAAAAGCAACGGCCCCTCCTTCGCCCCCTCCACTTCCCTTAGCAGAATATGAAGCGAGTGGACAAGCTGACCCACCTCCGCTATATCCAGCTGTTTCTACAGCATCAAAACTATTTGTTAGGCATCGTATTGAGACAAGGTCTCGAACACGCGACTTGAGAAGGGAGATTGAACTATGTGAAATAAATAGAAAATCACAAGCTATGAGTGAGGAAGAAATATGTCCACTCATAGAAGTACCAAATCCTCAGGCAGGACAGGCAGGACAGGACCCGACTCTTTTAGTTTATAGACCGTGGACACCGGAAGATATCCGGAAAGCCACGGAGGGAATTCTCCATCCGAAAGTGAATTTTCAAAAATTTTTAGAAGATTTACAGGGTATGAGATTAAGTTACCATTTGAATGGAGAAGAAGTAGAAAAAGTAGTTAGACAAATTGTGAGTCCAGATTGGCACATGATCAGTGGCGACTGGAATCCCCGTGATGCACAGCTTAAACCACTCCCACATACTAATGCAGAATTGGATGGCAGAGTGAAAGGTCTTACAGACCGAATCTCTGAAAAATGGAAGCCTAGGGCTGATTGGACTTGCATTAATCAGTGCATTCAACAAGAAGGTGAAACAGTTGATAGATATTATGCTAGATTATTAGAGTGTTTTAATAACCACTGCGGAATGCAGATACCAGAAAACCAGACACAAGATTCCTCATATGAACAACAGCTAAAGAATGCATTCTTGAAAGGTAGTATAACTCCCATTAGCAGCTTTATTACGAAGCACATGGTAGATCATCGTACGAGTAGATTACAGCCATTACTTGAATATGCTAGACATGCAGAGAGACATTTTAGTAGTAAAAAGAAAAAGAAAACTCAAGTATTTTCAGCAGAAGATAGGTCAGAAGTATTTGTGGTACAAACTGGGAGAAAGGGTAAGAAAAATAACCAGGAAAATAAGCAATCTGACAAGCGATCAGAGGATTTTGAAGAAAGAAAGAAAGAAAAGAGGTGAATGTTTTAAATGTGGGAAAAAGGGCATTTAGCAAGGGATTGCAGTTTAAATAAAAAGGTGACTACAGAAAATAAGGAAGATGAGGAATGACTATATGATAGTCAGGAAACACTGAATGAAAATAAACAGGAAAAGACAAGTGCAAATGTGATGGCAAGGGTAAAGGATGTGACAGAAGGGATGGAGGATGTACATGAATTTGTAGACATTGAGGAAAATGAAATTTTGGACTTAGCCTTATTGAGCCTAGAGCTTTACTTAGCAGATACAAAACCGGAAGTGACGCTTCTAGTAGAGGGGAGGGAAGTCAAATTTTTTTGCGACTCAGGGGCTTCACGGACCCTGATACACCCTTCCAAATTACCAGAAGATTCAGAATCACTAGATTATATACTGGTGAAAGCAGCTAATGGACAGCTGTATCGGGAGCCACTTTCCCATGATATAGCAATAACAGACCCCGTTTCAGGAATGACCCAGAAAAGTAAAATTGTAGTTTCTGCAAAATGCCCAGTAAACCTTTTGGATAGAGACTTAATGCAGATATTTGGCATAGCCGTAGTTCCAACCATGCAGGGTATGGAAGCACAGCGACAAATGGAAACTTTTGTAGTGCGACCGAAGGCTGAGACATATTATTGGTACAGCCAGGACTTGGTTATGACTGGTCTAGGGGCAGTAACCGAAGAACTGATGAACATAGCCATCAGTAAATCCCCCTCCCTCAACACTGACAAACAGCATTTGTTGCATTGTACTCTGTATTACTGTAGTAGACCAGGACCTGATAAAGAATATGACCAGGAATTATTTCAGAACCATGCAAACAGACTAGTGTTACGAAACTTGTACTGGGACACAGAAGGAAACAGTGTAGTAAGCTGTTCATTGCCCCAGGACTTTTTAGCACTTTACAAATCTAATCGATTGCCACATGTTAGTTTAACTAAGAATAAAAGTTTGAGATGGGCAGACTTAGGAGAAAAAGTCACAAGGTGGGAAAAGCAGACAGAATTAGAACTCTCCGAACAAGGAGTACAGAAAAAGAAATTGAATTGGATAACACAGACACACCCAGCTGTGCACTCACAGGCTAGTGAGAATAGCTGAGTATTACTCTTATTGGAAGAAGAAGAAAAAGCCTTGCGAAACATACCAGAGACTCTCTGGTCAGCAGGGAAATCAGATGTAGGACTTATACGAACAGCAGGACCAGTTACTATTACACCAAAGTCAGCATTTAGACCTCAGAAAAGACAGTATCCCTTGAGAAAGGATGCAGAGATAGGGATCAAACCTATAATAGCAGCCTTACTTAATGAAGGAGTCTTAATAGAATCTCCTGATTCACCATGTAATACACCCTTATTTCCTGTCAGGAAAGCGAACGGGGAATGGCGTATAGTCCAAGATTTACAAGCTGTAAACAATGCAGTTATACCCAGGGCACCAACGGTGTCAGATCCGCACACCTTACTGAATGATTTAACGCCTCAGCAAAAGTATTTTTCTGTGGTAGATATTAGTAATGCATTTTTCTCAATACCGATACACCCCGACAGCCAACATTGGTTTGCATTTACATTTCAGGGGAAACGGTATACATATACGAGATTACCACAGGGATATTGTGAAAGTCCAACAATATTTGCACAAGAAATGGCAAGCAACCTGGCGGGTTTTATCCCACCGAAGGTAGTCAGATTTTACTTTATGTAGACGACATTCTGCTGGCAGCCCCCACCCAGCAAGAATGTAAAGAGGACACCATAGCATTATTACAGTTTTTAGCTACTCAAGGACACAAAGTAAACAAGAACAAACTACAACTTTGGAGAAAACAAGTTAAGTATTTGGGATATGTAATATCCAAGGAAGGTAGAATATTAGATGAAGATAGAAAAACAGCAATATTACAAGCACCTAGACCAACTACCAAGAAGGAAATTATGTCCTTCCTGGGAACTACTAATTTTTGTCGGAGTTGGATACCAAATTATGCTTTGGAATCTGCTCCACTGACTAATTTGATATTTAAAAAGCTGATGGCAGCACAGGATTTGTTACAATGGACACCAGAAGCAGAAGCAGCTTTCTGCAAGCTGAAACAACTGATAGCATCATCCTTAGTTTTAGGATTACCGAACTATCATAAGCAATTTTTTCAAACCGTAGATTGTAGGCAAGGTTATATGACATCAGTGTTGACACAGCAACATGGGGACAAGCAACGCCCCATAGCTTACTATTCATCACAGTTAGACCCAGTGGCGCAGTCCCTGCCCCACTGTGTATAAGCTGTAGTTGCAGCTGCAATGGCAGTGCAGGCTTCAGCCTCAGTAGTGTTATTCCACCCTCTCACATTGAGAGTATCTCATGCAGTCGCAATTATTTTACTGCAAGAAAAAGTAGCATATCTTTCTCCTGCTAGACATCTTTCCTGTATGACTATACTGTTGAGCCAACCTCATATGACAATTGAATGATGCAGAACTTTGAATCCGTCAACCTTGCTCCCAACCCCTGCAGATGGCAAACCGCACTGCTGCCTGCAGGAGATTGAGCAAAAGACATTACTGAGACAAGACCTTACAGATGTTCCCTTGGATGATGCCGAAGTGACATACTATGTGGACGGCTCGTGCAGGAGGGGTCCTACAGGACAGATCCTAGTGGGGTATGCAGTTGTTTCTGATACTGAAACTTTAGAAGCAAAATCCTTACCACACAATTTATCTGCACAAGCAGCAGAGTTGATTGCCTTGATAAGGGCATGTACCATATCAAAAGGTAAGAAATTTAATATTTTTACTGACAGTCAGTATGCTTTTTCTACTGTACATATTTTTGCGCAGCAGTGGAAAAATAGAGGAATGATAACATCTACTGGTAAACCAATTAATCATGCGCAATTTATTTTAGACTTATTAGACTCTATTCAGTTACCTCAGAAAGTAGCTATTTGCAAATGTGTAGCTCATACCAAGCAACAGGATAGAATTTCAAAAGGTAATGCGTGGGCTGATACATCTGCGAAACAGGCAGCTTCAGCCTCAGAAGCTTTTCTTTTGAGTGAGGAATTACAACCCTCTGAGATTTTAGATTTAGAAATGTTAAAAACAATGCAGACACTTACTACAAATGTAGAAAAACAGAAGTGGATAAAACGAGGAGCAATCCTTGAAAAGGACTGTACATCTCCAAGGAAAAGAAACCAATTTTGCCATCTAACTTGTTTAGATATGCAGCTTTGTTGAGCCATGGGCAGAGCCATGTCTCAACAAGGGGGATGGTACAGTTAGTGAATCGAGTGTTTACAACATATGGATTTACAAACTACACAAAAAATTTTTGTGCAGCATGCCATGTTTGTAACAAGCATCATGCACAAGGGGCATTGAAGCCTAAGCAAGGGAGTTTCCCTACACCACCGTATCCATTTCATACTATTTGTATGGATTTCATAGAACTGAATAAATGTGAGAATAAAAAGTATTGCCTTATCATTATAGATATGTTTTCCAAATGGGTGGAAGCTTTTCCAACTAAAAATCCAGATGCAGCTACTGTTGCAAAGGTCCTTGTTAAAGAAATTATACCCAGATTTGGCATACCAGAAAAGATTTATAGTGATAACTGTACACATTTCGTGAACCAAACAGTGCAACAACTTAGTCGCTATTTTGGAATATCGTTAAAAAATCACTGCGCCTACCACCCCCAATCTGCAGGATTAGTTGAGAGGCATAATGGGGTGTTGAAGAATAAGCTTAGGAAGTTGATGAGTGAGACGCAAAAGAACTTGGTGCACTGTTTACCTCTAGCACTGTTGAGCATGAGAACTGTTCCAAATGCAAAGGGATTAACTCCTTTTGAAACTTTGTTTGGGAGGGCATATTATACACCTCAGTGGAAACCTCTCATGTCTACAGAGCGAGAGGCTGACAGTTCACATGCAGGGTATATGAGACGATTTTTGAATAACAAACTTTTGCAGTTAAATTCTGTTTCAGATAAAGAGCAACCAAAATCGGAAGCACCAGTAGCCCCAGGCACCTGGGTCTGGGTGAAGATTGTGAAGAAAAAGAACTGGATTTCTCTGAAGTGGGAAGGACCGTACCAGGTACTACTGTCGACACCCACTGCAGTCAAGATCGTGGAGCGAGCTTCCTGGATTCATTTGACACACTGTAAACTGGTTAAGAACTTTGAATTGGACAAAAACTTTATTACTGTTGTACAACGAGAACATAATGGCCAGGTACAGAGTGAATAGAGACATTGAGCAACCTCAGAAAACTTGCATGATCATTTTGATAGCTATGCTAATCACATTGTTCTTTTTGTTGTGGCCACTCCTTTTTCCTGCCACAAAAGTTGAACTGATTAAATGTAATGAGCAAAACATAGACTGGCATCTGAACTTTAACACTTATCAGGCAATTACACGTGTGTATGCTGAGACTTTTAATGTTTTGAACTGCTGGGTCTGCATGGCCATACCAACAGCATATGGGGGGTTATTGATGGCTGCTATCCCCCTAGGGGTCAATGAGACCTGGGAAAATCTGGTTTTTGACACAGTTGCTATTAAAGCACATGATAAGGTAGCACTGTATTTGCCTGTAACACAAAAAGGAATTGTATGTTTTTACAAAAATTATACCATCCAAGTGGGATGGAGCAAGTGTAATGTCACCGTACAGTATAAATGTTATACAAAAGCAAATGATTTAGGTGGATCTTGTAGTACAGATTATAACTCATTTTTGAAATATATGCATAAGACTCTTGATTAGGTACAACGTAATCCTGTACTTTTTAAACAATTATCTGTAATAGATAGGAAAATGTTTCATGCAGGGCAGTCATTTCGTAACAAAGTAACAACTAAAGTAGAGGACTGTTATTTTGTGTGTGGTAAAAAAGCATATAAATGGTTACCTGAGAATTGGTCTGGCAGTTGTTTTTTGGGATACCTGGTCCCGGCCATACGACACACTGCAGTATTGCCTCAGGGAAGTATTCGAAATACCCGAGATGTAACCAAAAAGACTGTTAAGAAACCTGAGAATCCAGTGGGACAGATCGAAGCAGGCTGGAAAGACCATCGTAATGTGGGAACCAAACTTGCGCACATGGACTTGAGTGATGCTGTCATATCATGGGCAGGTATATTACCTGCATATGGTGCAGTTAAATCAATATGGGAGCTACAAAAACTGTCTAAACTTCTCGAAGTAATGAGTAATGCAACTTTTTCTGCTCTTGAACTGATAACTGATGAACTGAATGCCATGAGAACTGTAGTACTCCAAAACCGAATGGCTCTTGACTTCACCCTAGCGGCGAGGGGTAGGGCGTGCGCTTTCATCAAAGAAGAATGCTGTGCATTTATTCCTGATCATCAGCATGAGATTAACAATCATCTTGAGGTGATTCAGCAAGTGTCGGCCATGAACAAACCAGGCCCAAACCCTCTGACAGACTTTTTCCAGAATGTATTTGGGGGGTGGGGTTCCATCCTAATGAACATATTGATTGCACTGGGGTAGGATTACTCCTAATAGGAGTTTGTTGTGGAATCCCCTGCATGAAGAAATTAATCAAATAATTCATAGATATAGCAGTATCTGAGACTATGTATAAAAGTATTGAATTTGAAGAGCTGCTAGAATGTGAAACACTTTCATAAAAGTTTAAACTGAATGACTTTCTTAACTGCAAATCCTGATTGGAAGAGGTTGGGAAAAGAAGCAAACTGTTTATTCTTTTTTGAAAATAGAATTAAAAAGTATTAACAGGAGGGAAATGTTAGAAAAACATGTATTAATGTGTGTTTGCTTAATGCTAATTAATAATCAAAGGAATTAATACGCTTTTCATTTTATTTTACATGCACTGTGTTATATATAAATTGAGTTTCATATGAGACTGAAAAAGATGCTTTTTGAAAACTGCAGTATGCTTTCTGAAACTTGCAAGATGCCCTCTGACCTAGTAATTGCTAGCACAGAGTATTCATGTTTATGCCTTTTTGGAAATATACTTGAGAAGCAGGTGCTTATCTGCTAGGTCAGGAACAAATGAATGAACAATACTATATTCTGTAAATGTAATGATTTTAGACAATCAGCTCTGTTCAAAGCATGAGAACATGTGCAGCTGCAGAAGCTTAGATATAAAGTAGACAAAGGATTATTAGAAAAATGAACTGCTAGCATTGTGCTTGAATTAGCCATAGTACCTTGAATGGTAACATAACATGTATCTAGCTGGTAGTAATCAAGGCCATGTTGTTTTCCTCAGGAAGTTTCTCACAAAAATTAAGTCGGCAGAAATTCATGGGAATGATGGTCAACAGATGATGATGAATAAGCTGTTAATCTGTTATGTCAACTTGGTAGGCCATGTCTAGTTAGAGAATGTATAAAAATTAAAGTATTTCCTGTTTCTAGTTTGACAAACTCTGTAATAGCATGTTTTTGTCTCCTTGCTGCAAGATTAAAGTGCCTTAACCTGAACCTACCATGTTTTGATCATTTTTAAAGTATATTTTTCCTTTGACAGGTGCAAGCTTGGAAACGGCCGTGTTGGTTCCGAGGATGGAACTGAAGTCCTATCAGTAAGGAATGAATAAAGATTTCCAACACCAGATACTGTTTTTCATTTGTTAACAATATTTTTAATTTTTTATCTAGGTATTTAGCATAGGCTGAAGTCACTGTATTATACCCGTCCACTATGGGATGCATCAGAGGGTTATTAATTTTTATGTATTTTCTTGGACCATAAATATAGTTTGCATGAGTAGGGAGGTCATGTAAAAATAGTTGAAAGTATCTAGGTCTATGCATCTCTCAATGAACATGTCTCTGATTTGCTTACCAGTGCTTCTATATGCTCCATTTATTCGATTCTTTGAAACAAGTTCATAGGTAGCAGTATTTAGAATTTCATGCATTTTATTACTGTATTCATGCACATCCATGACAACAAGCCACCCCCCCCAATCCGGTTTCATGATTCCAACATTCTGTTGTTTTAAAATAAGCAATCCCCTGGATTTACGAAAGCTTGCACAGAGTGCAAGAAGAGTGTAGGAGCTCACACCGGCAATATGTCTACTGTGCGATCCAGGAACAGCCGGCAGGGGTGTGCATGAGAGCTGCCAAAGCTACTCTTGCACGGACAGCATCATGGTATGCAAATTACCTCATTTGCTGGTGAAAGCCATGCAAATGAGGTAAATTTGTGATCTAGGAAACACTATCCTGTCCATGGAAGATTAGTGTTAGCTGCAGAAATGTACTCCGTTGGTAACGGAGTACATTTCTGCAAATAGCTAAATGGAGCTATGACAGCTCCAAATAAAGGATGCATACAGTTGAGGAAGCATTCCAATGGCCAAATATAAGGCCATTGACATTATAAAATGTTTAAAAATATAACAATTTAACTTTTTTTTCCCTGATCTCCGATGTTTAAGCATAGCGCAGCACCACACAAATGTGTGGCGCTTATAAAAACAAGAAAATAATTAAAAAAAGCGAAAAATAAGCATTTTCACTAAAAAGCTTATTTTGCCATGCAGGTGAATGGTAGGCTGGAGACAACATGGCCACTGAGTAGTGGTTGCTAAGGGGGGGAAGCTCAGTGTGAGAGATGTAACCATGCATTAATAGGCAATCCTATGCAAATGAGGATAAGGATAGTGAATCCCAATTTTCCCCAGCATGTGAGGCATGTCCCAAGAGTGTAAGAGTAGGAGTAGATGAGTAGAAGACTAGAATATAGGTGACATCATGAGGGGGTGTGTCAGACAGGCTGTAAGCTAATTGGAGCACAGTGGCTTGTGTTTGGCCTGAGTGCCCAGGATTGCAAAGAGACGTGCCTACAGTTGTCCTATTTGAAAACATCAAACCCAAGGTGCACACTGTTAAAAGATAGGAAACTCCTTGCAAACATGCAGAAAGCGTGTGTGCACATGTGCCCGCTTTTGCGCTTGTTTGCGTGGTGCTTCCCCCGGGCGGAAACAGAAAGGCAAAAAGAAGGAAAAGAAGTAGTAGGAAGTTAACCAAGAAGAACTAGCAGAGCTGCCAGGTGAAATATATCAGAATCAACCAATTACACAGGCAGCAGACTAGCCCAGCCCAGCCCAGCTCTTTAAACTCTGCAAACACCATTACTCCCTGTTTTTACTCAAGAACTCTTCAACACTGCAGTATACAAAGAGGGAAAGCTTAAAAAGCTTATACAAAGAGGGAAAGCTTAAAAAGCTTAAGTCAGACAAAATGTTAGAGGCTGCTCTTCCTATCATAAACCAACATGTGCAAGGTGCTGAGGGTTCAGATGTTGTGAATGCTGCTGAGCAACCCACAGTGAGAAGATGGGGAAGAGTGTACAGACCCAGGGTAACCTACCAGGGGCTACATGAGCTGGAGATAGTGGAGCGCTATAGGGTGGACAGAGACCTCCTACAGCAAATTGTTGAGCTGTGACGGCCACGTCTCACACACAGAAGCAACAGAGGGGAACCCATCCCAGTGGATACCAAGGTATGTGTTGGCCTAAGAATACTAGCTACAGGTACCTTCCAAAGACCAACCGGTGATATGATGGGGATTTCACAGGCATCAGCATCGAGGGTACTCCACCAGTTCCTGGATGCCATGTCAGCACATGTCAGTGACCATGTATATTTCCCTAATTCCCGTGAGGCATTGGCCAGCAATATGTGTCTTTTCTACCAAATAGCAGAATACCCTGAGGTAGTGGGAGCAATAGACTGCACGCACATATGCATCAAAGCACCACCCGGTGAGTGGGGTAGGGTCTACATCAACCGCAAGGGCTTCCCCTCCATCAACTGCCAGTTCATGTATGATGCCCAGGACATAATAATGAATGTGTGTGCTGGCTGCCCTGGAAGCTATCACGATTCCCACATCTGGCATCTGACGCAGCTGTACCAGAGATTTGCCAATGGGGACATCCCTGATGGTCACCTAGTGGGGAATGCTGGATACGCAATGGAGCCATGGCTGATGATACCCATCAGAAATGCACACACACCTGAACAAGAACTCCATAATGAGGCACACGCACAAACAAGAAACATAATTGAGCATGTGTTTGGGATGCTCAAGTCACGGTTCTGGTGTCTGGACACATCTGGTGGAGCCTTGCAGTACTCACCAACTGCATGTACCCAAATTGTTATGGTATGTGCCATGCTACACAATATGATGCTGTGGAAACAGCTGCAGCAGGAACAGCATGGGGCAGAGCCAAACAGCACACCACCAATGCTAAGGCTTGCACAGGCACAGTGTGCCTAGGAGGAAGAACAACCTGATCCTGCCCCAGTAGGCAGAAGGAGGCGTGCCCAGTATGCCCTGGCCTTGGCAAAGAGGCAATGCATAGCACATACACTGACTCAGTAGGGACCCTGGAACCTCTCTCTGACTCGCACATACAGTAAAAGGGATGCCTAACTTGATACTACCTTTTTTCAAACATGTATAGGGAGTATACTATATGCACCCAACATAGGCAGCCCTGCAGTACCACCTGAGGCATGAGTTCCCTATTTTAAGCAATATAAAGCACTGCTAAGCACATTTTACCAGTATTGAGTATATTTAAATACAATTGTGCGTAGGTGCACACCATGCTAACCAGCGCAATGTTGGGCAACGTTGGGCAAAGTCGGGCAAATTTGAGCAAAGCTGGGTAAACATGCTCACACCTGCTTTACTGTTCCTTAACCAGTCAGGTCTGCCCAGCAGGAAAATAAAAAGCAGTGCCAGGGCTCCAACTCAGGATACTGTGCACTATAGTCACAGTACTGAACCACTAAGCCATGATAGCATTTCACTGGCACAAACACAACTTAAGTCACTCACACATGCCCGTTGGGGCGGGTCACATACCTAATAGTCACAGCCAGCAGGACAATTGTAGACAAACTCAAACACAAACAAATGCTGTATCATGCCCTTTGAAGAGGCATGTGGGTAACCTCCCCCCAGGTCTATGCAGGCAGATAACAGCAGGTCAGGCAGTGTGATTTGGGTTGGGTAGGCTATGAAGTCACAAACTAATATGCATGTAATTGGAAGCTAAGGCCTGTAGTACAGTGGTATGCCTCAAGCCAGTATGATAGGCAACAGTACAGACTGAAATGGAGTACCTGACATAGCAGTGCAGGCCTTGCAAATGCGTATAAATGTCAGGTATACCCCTCATCTTATATACACCCACAGTAACAATCAGGTGTGCCCCCTGGGTAGAAATGTACAAATAATAGCTGCCCCCCCTGTATGTAGAAATGTTGATAAGTCTATGCAAATTGACTCATGGAAGCCCTGCAGGCACAGCGTGCTTCCTGTCGATGTACAACACAAAGGTGAGCCCTGAAGTAAAAACCAACTTGATTTTTCACACACATATAGTATATATGCCCATAGTGGGCATGATCACACACTTAAACAAATTTTGCAAATTTAAGTCAACAACATACTGAATGGTCATACTGGGCATGCTCACACACTTAGGCCACGTCTGAGTACAGCAGTGGGCCACACATATCTGGCAGTTGAAGTTCTTACTCCAGACACATCACTATTCACCAATCCTTCCTTGCACACACAGTGATATGAAAACATACCCATATAATATATTGGACCCCTGTCATAATCAAACTATGTAATACAGGTACTTAAGTTGTTCAAAGAAAGTTAAAATACAAAGAAGATCAATAAATCTCTGATTAGTATCATCGTGAAACAATGAGCACTCCTAACATTATCCAAGCCAAGCTCTGCAAAAATATTGCCAAAGATTCTATAGAGAACCATGAAGCTTTCTTAAGCTATGTCATAAATATCAATGTAAACTCATATATGTTCTGAGTTAGTGCAAATTGTAAACGAATACATGTACACGACTGACATTGCCAACATCTTTTCAGGCAGGTTCATGCATATTTACTCCCCTCTCACTGATAAAAGGGCCCATTACCATACCTGGAGATTGTGAAAACCCAGAAATCACATATACAATGGTTAAACAGCTCAATCCAAACCTAAAAACACGGCATCTATGGGATGACTTGGTGTCCCTGGCTCTGTCATATCTGAACTCCAAAATAACCAGACCCTGCACCTGAACAGTTGAGACTCACCCTCTGTACAGGATATGAAACTGTTGAATGGGTTACAGCAACGTTTGGCACACTCCACAAGTGTTGGTGCACAACAGGCCATGGGAACTATTGTCTTATAACCCTAATAAGCCTGATCTGCAAGGCCATGGAGTCCATTATTATGGAACTCATAAATAGAGCTATTGGGAGCCTACAAACACCCAACCCTACCCATTTTGGTTTGGTCAGGGGTGAATCATGGTCCCTAAACCTGCTAGACAGTTTGCAAGGTAGTTACCCAGGGCAAACATCAATGAAATGAGCTCCACATGGCCTACATAAACCTGGAAAAGCCCTTTTCTAACATCCCACACACATGTCGTTTCCACAAAATGAACAACCTGTGCATAAACACATATGTCATCTGATGAATTGCCAAATGGGGCACAGATAGATCCCACAAGGTAAGAATTGTGGTCTCCCTTTTGGAGTCTAAGCTGGTAACCACTGCTGTCCCCCATGGTTCAGTCCTGGGACCCCTCCTGTCTGGTGTATACTATTCAGAAGTACAGTCAAACACACAAGGGCTATGGTTATCAAAGTTTGTGGATGACTGCAAAAAGGTTATCATAATTGATGTTTGGGACAACACAGGCATCCTTAAAAAAAGTCTCAGTCAGGCAGATGTGTTGTCAAAATTATGACCTCGAGCTACAGTCATACAAATACCACATAAGTGCCAACACCCTAAATATGGAGGTAATAATAAGGGATCTATGGACATATGTGGATAGTCATCTCTACATTCAGAAACACATTCAAAAAGGGGTTAGAAAATCATGATATGTGTTCCCACAAATTACCAAAGTCTTTGCATGTAGGTCAAAGGAGGTTCCCTCTACTCATCAGTCATCAGACCCATCAGAGAGTATCACGACACACTTGCGATGAATCTGACGAGGCACCTTCAACAGCTGGAAAGACCACTGAAGTACCTCAACAAGAGGATTACTGGCCTCAAACAGTTGCCCCATGCAACAAGACTGAAGTAACTCAGTCTGTACTCTGTTGCATACCGTTTACTCAGGCGATCTCTGCCCAACAGACAGGTCCATGTCCAATGCAGAACTGATGTACATGCTCTATCTGAAGTAAACCCAAGCTCACTGTGCCACATGCTCTAGGGATATAATCATCACAATAATAAATAGAACATGTTGGAGGGATACATTACTATCTCAAAGACTTCCCTTGCTTTGGGACAGGCTCCCAACCTACATTAAGCTGAGTCCCTCACTGACACTCTTCCAGAGGAGTCTTGATGAGTGTATGTGAAACTGAACTGTCACACCATGGATCACTTCATCAGCTTACTACACAGAGGCATAGGGAACTAACTCCAGGTATGGTGATAGCTGCACACTCTGGCCATACTAATATATGCCTTCAGGCAGATAGCCTATTAGATACCTATGTACCTATATATGTAGGGGAAACACAGTATAATAAGCAAAAGATGGATGGGCAGAGATGTGTGTAAGAGGGTGACCATGACAGGGAGCCATCCAGGACTGTCCCACCCAGCACACATCCCAATAAGACATGAGGTGCACATCTCACCCACTGTACATAATAACCGCCAGTATCTGTAAGCATTACAGTGTATGTGGTGCATGTGCCTGCTGTACAACATGACTGTACAATGAAGTACACATCTACTATCTGTAGACATGTACCTGTAACATAGGTTCATAGGTATGTAGTAGACTATCTTCACAAAGGCATATATTAGCCTAGGCAAGTTGTGCAGCTTTCACCACCCCATTGGTTAGTCTCCAAAGCCCTAGTTATAATAGTTAGTATCCTAAGCCCCTTTCTAGTGGGGCTGCTGATGTGATCCCTGGAGTGAATTGTTTGTTTCCCATCCACTCATCAAGGTTCCTATTGAAGAGTGTCAGTGAGGGGCTCTGTCTGATGTATATTGGGACTCTGTTCCACAGTAAGGCAAGTCTCTGGGATTGTACTCTATCCCACCAGCATGTTGTATTCATTGTTGTGATGATGTTCATATCCTTGAAGTGTGTAGTGTGACTCAATTTTGTTTTCCTTAGATGGAGCATGTTCAACAGTTATGTGTTGGACATGGCTCTGTATGTTATGCAGAGTTTCATCTTAGTAGGCGGTATGCAACAGAGAACAGATTTAGTTTTTTCAATTGTGTTGCATAACACAACTGTTTGAGGCCAGCAATCCTCTTGGTGAGGTACCTCTTTGGTCTCTCCAGCTGCTGGATATGCCTAGTCGAGTACATCCAAAATGCTGCATTGTACTCAATGATGGGTCTGATGACTTAAGAGTAGAGGACCACCACTACCTCTTTTGATCCTGATGCAAACCCTTTGTTGATTAGGTGGGCCACATAGGATTTCCTAATCACGTTGGCAACATGGTTGTCAAAGGAAAGATGACTATCTACTTGTGTCTCCAGATCCCTTATTACCTTGTCAGTTTTTAGGGGGTAACACCTATGTGGTAGTTTGTAGGTACTTTGTTTTCCCCAAAGGGGATTACTATGCATTCTTTCACATTGAGCTTGAGGCCATGATTCTGACACCACACATCTGTCTCATATAGTCCCTTTGGGAGAATATTTGTGTCATCCGGGGAATCTATTATGGCAAACACTTTACAGTTCCCAGCAAACTTAGTCAACCACAACCCTCCTGTATTGGCATGTACTTCTGAGAAGTATATACCAAACAGGAGGGGCCAAAGGACTGAACCCTAGAGGACACCAGTTGTTACTGGTTTAGAGTCTGACATGTAGCCAGGAATTCTTAATTTGTGGGATCTATCTGTGAGCCACTTTGAAATCCATCTTGTGATGTATGGATTTATGCCCAGGTTGGTGAGTTCATCTATGATACCTGACTGGGGAATGGTGTCAAAGGCCTTAGCAAGGTATAGGTAGGCTGTGTGGAGCTCCTTTCAATCATCTGTAGCCTGGGTAACTGTCTGAAAGAAATCCACTCAGTTCAGGAGGCATGATCTGCATTTGACAAAGCCAAACTGGGTGTACTCAACTGTGTGAAGGTTCCCAATGTCTTTATTGTTGACTTCCATTATGATTGGCTCCATTGCCTTGCAGATCAGACTCGTCAAGCTCATAGAGCGGGAATGCCAAGGGTCTGTTGTGGCCCCACCCCTGTGGAGTGGGAAGAACGCTATTGTGCAACATTCTATGGGTGCATATCCTGTAGAGAGGATGTAGAGAGAGGTGTAGGTATCCTTGATGAATATGGATACATCCCCACCCTATGTGCTATGATCCAGGTTCTGATGCTGGAACGTATGGAATGAGTAGTATCCTGGTAATGCTGGTGTGCTCTCTGGAGACTTGAACTAGGTTTCTGTTACTGCACAGATATCAATATTCTCCATACTGAGAAGTGCCTGGAGTGTGTCATTTGGAGGCTGAGACTTCTGGCAATGAGTATCATTTAGCTCACTTTGTGGTTATTTGTGTTGGTTACGGGGTTTGGTTTGTCCTGAGTGACCGGTGTTCCACACCTGAAGTCAACGCCTCATTGGTCCGATCTGACCATAAGCTAATTACACTAGATATCCACATGCTACCCCCACCCCCCATTAAGGAAACCATGGTAAAATATTTCTCCAAAGCCAACTTCATGCTTCTTAAGACAGAAGTGGTGAACTTCATGACAACCATGCAGATGGACAATACAGTTACAACTACTGAATCCTACACAATTACATTTTATAAGCACTTACATGAGTTCATGGATCGTGCTATCCCCAACAGAACCAAGATGCTATCCTCCAAAAAAAGGAAGCCAATCTGGTGGTCCCCTGCCATAAACAAACTGTACACAGAAGGAAGAAACTTCTGCAAAAGAGAGTAAAATCCCATGAGTGTAGCAGCTCCCTGGTCAGCCTCAGTAAGAAGCTGCGATCCCTGATAAAATCCTCCAAAGCTAGATACTAAAACAAAATTGCCACTGATTATAAAGACAACCACAAAGCATTCTATAGCTATGTCAATAATCTCAATGACAACACTCAGATCTGCCCTGAGTTACAGCACAATGGCACTAAATATACATACCCAACTGATATTGCCAACATCCTGGCAGACAGGTTCAGTGCTAACTTTTCCCCCCTCTCACCCATTAAAGAACCCATCTCTATACCGGAAGAATGCAAAGTTCCTGTAACCACGGCTGCACAGGTAAAAATCACACTCTCCAAAGCCAGGAACACAGCATCCATGGGACCAGACAACATCCCAGGCTGCATTCTACACAAACTACAGAACAAACTGGCACCCCACCTAAGTACTATGGCCAATCATAGCCTAACCTCAGGCTTTGTGCCTGCTGAATGGCGCACATCATCGGTTATCACACTCCTCAAGGGGGAAGCCACCACGGACCCCGGTAACTACCACCCCAGTAGCCTGATGAGCCTGGTCTGCAAGGCCATGGAATGTATCATCATGGAACTTACAAACAAAAACATTGGTAATCTCCAAACTCTGGACCCCACTCAGTTCTGGTTTGTAAAAGGCAGATCATGTCTCCTAAACCTGATAGACTTCTTTGAAGCAGTCACCAAAGCCGTAGACAAGGGTAAGGTGGTTCACACAGCCTATCTAGATCTTGCCAAGGCTTTCGACACCATCCCCCACTCTGGAAGTATAGATAAACTCACTAAACTAGGTATAAATCTCTATGTCACAAGATGGGATGCCAACTTGCTCACTGACGGAACCTACACTGTGAAAGTAGCATACTCCAAATCCGACTTCAAACCAGTGACAAGTGGAGTACCACAGGGTTCAGTCCTGGGTCCTCTCCTGTTTGGTATCTACTTCTCTGAAGTATAGGCTAGCACAGAAGGTCTTTGACTAATGAAGTCCACAGATGACTGCAAACTAGGAGCCATAATCGAAACTCCTAACAATGTGGACATCATACAAAAGGGCCTCACTGAAACAGATGCCTGGTGTCAAAGCCATGGCCTCAAGCTCAATGCCAAAATGTGCATTGTCATTCCCTTTGGTAAAAACTCTGTACCCATGAACTACAACATAGGTGGTAGTATACTTAACACCGAAAGTGTGATAAGAGACCTTGGGACACAGGTGGGCAGTAGTGTCTCCATTGATAATCACATCACCACAGTAGTCAGGAAATCCTTCTACATGGCACACTTCATCACAAAAGGTTTCTCAGCCAGAAAAAAAGAGGTCATTGTTCCCCTCTACTTATCACTCATTAGACCCATTATAGAGTACAAGCCCCTTTTGGTATGTAACTCACAAGTCATCTACAACAACTGGAAAGGCCACAGAAATACCTCACAAAGAGGATTACAGGCCTCAAACAGATGCCCTACACAGACCATCTAAAAAAAATTCAGCTTTACTCCATCGCATATCGCCTACTCAGAGGTGATCTCTGCCTAACATACAAAGCTATGTCAAACCCAGAGCTGTTGGACATGCTCCACTTAAAGAAATCCCAATCCCTCTGAGCTACATGCTCTAGGACCTAAACCTTGTCACCACAATAAACAGAACATGCCAGAGGGATAGATTCCTGTTCCAGAGACTTCCCATACTCCAGAATAAACTACCTATTTATATCAAACAAAACTCTTCATTAGCACTCTTCAAGTAAACTCTTGATGATTGGATGGGAAATAGGAAATTCACCCCAGGGATCACCTCTGTGGCGCTACTCAACAGTGGCACAGGAAAATAATTTTCTTGGGTGGCAAAAGCCAGGGTACCTTTTTAGGCTAGGCTTATATAGTTCCCAGGGCTGATAGCCTAGCACCTACCTATGAACCTATGAACTGCTTTCCAGACCTTAGGTCACTTCTGTATGCTTGTGACAAGCTTAGCCACTGCAGTGATCCCTGGGCTACATCTTCTGTTTCACATCCACTCATCACGGTTTCTATTGAAGAGTGTGAGTGAGGGTTTATGCTGAGCTGTATTTGAATCATGTTCCAAAGCAAGCAAAGTCTGGCAAAGATGACTTATCATTATAGGTGTGCAACAACCTCTGTGGATCTGCATGCAAACCCTTTATTGCTTATGTGCTCCACAGAGGGATTTCCAAAACCCTTTGGTAATGTGATTATCAAAGGAGAGATGACTAAACACATGGCTCTATGTATACATTAGTACCTGTTCCACATTTTGGGGGCTACTACCTATGTGGTACTCTGGATATACTTTGTTTTTTAAAAGTGGATAACTAAGCTTTCTTTGACTTATAGCTTTACAGCATGATTTTGACACCAGGTATCTGTCTCTATGATACCCTTTTGGAGGATGTGTGTGTCATCTGGAGAATAAAGTATAGCCCACAGTATGCATTTTCATCAAACATGGGCAGACATATCCCTACTGTTTAATTGCACCTAAGAAAGCTATATGCCAAACAGGAGTGGTCCCAGGACTGAGTGCAGGTGAATACCACTTGTTACTGGCATAGAATTGTACACGGAGGCTGAAAATGTTACTGTGTGTCCTACATCTGTGTGTCAGTTGTCAATCCATCATCTAACAATCGTTTAAGGTCAGTCAGTTGAGGTTATGTATAATATCAGAATGTGGGATGGGTATGAATTGCTGGTGAGCTATAGCTTGGCTGTGTGGACCTCCCCTCCCTCACCTATAGCCTTGTTAACTGGTTTGAAGTCTACTAGGTGTAGGAACCATTATCTGGCCTTTAGAGAACCTAAGCGGGTATGGAGCAGTGTTTGCAGGTTCATAATGTCTCTGTTAATGAGTTCCATAATGTTGTACTCCATAGCCTTCCAGATAACATTTGTTTGGCTTATAGGGTGAGAGTTTCCAGGATCTGTTGTAGTTCTACCCTTAATCAATTTATGTTAACATTTGCACTGGGTGTGATGAGGGTGGACAGGATTAGGAATAAGTATATTAGACGGTCAGCCCAGGTTTGAAGGTTAGTAGACCAAGCCAGATAGGCAGGATTAAGTTGGTTTGTACATGTGCTGAGGAGGGATGCAGAGTATATTGTGAAATAGATGCTAAGGATGAAGCCGCCAGGTAACAGGAAAAGAGGAATGCCTAAGGTGAGGTTTATGGCTGTGGTGAGAGAGGACATGGAGTTGGATGGTATGACAGCGCAAGATGCAGGAATAAATGGAAACAGATGATCTACTGTGGTGACCCCTCATGGGAGCATACGAAAGGAGAAGAAGAAGAAGACATTGTAGCTCAACCCTTGTGGACTGTGAACACCATTACCGTGTGTCATTCCACAAGTATGTAACCTCTATAGAGGCTGCATCTGGACAGAGTGTTTAGGTGGGTGGTGAATTCATATGTCAGCTTGTGTATGACACAGCCAGGGACATTGTTAAGTACCATTGCCACTGTGGTTTGGACTTTGGTAAAGAGATGTTTTAACTAGAGTGTCTGTGAATCATCAGGTTTTACATTCTTCAGGTCTGGAAATGTGGCCCTTGTGTAATGACAGGGTGGTGAATCCGCATTCAAACTGTCTGACAAGGAATTGGTAATGTCAGTCAGATAAGTGTACTTTGTGACCATTTACATTAACTGTGACCTGATCTGAGATTTCCCCTGTAGATTATAAACAACACTAAAGAAAGCTTTAGTGTTGTCTTTGGAATCCTTGCCATTTTGTATTTTGAAGCTTGCCTTGTATGTTTAATGAGGACTTGTATTTTCCCAATGATACTGACCAGAGGTTATCCCTTCTTGGTATGTAACTCTTTTTTGGTACAACTTCACACCTTCTATATATATTTAGTTTATGGCAGGGGTCCATGAGACCATTGCACATTTACTGTATAAGTGAGAATTTATTGTTTTTGTGATAGCACAGTCCATGCAACCCTGTAGGTGAACAGTGTGCATTACTAAAGGATTATGCAGCTGGGACAGTGTTAACCTTAGTAATGCAAACCAATGACATATAGCAATAACAGCATCACCCACAGCACAGTGTCAACCCGTGTCATACACACACATGCATACTCAAGTTCCAAAATGTGTGTAGTACAATACATACTGGCCACCAATAGAAACTATGGAGTGTTAACACTGGCCAATACAGAGCATGTAACCCTGCCCATGTGTCCAATATGCATGTACTTGCAGACAGTGCACCTCCACCATGTTCACAAATGGACACCTACAAACCTGTGTTGCACAAACCCCACACTTACTGTCCACTGTATAACTCATGCTGGCACAACAACACACATCAGCCAAGTGACACATGGGAAAACAAAACACAATTGGAATAAACACTGGTGAAAACAATGCAACATTGCTAATTTCAGCTTTAATGTATCATGCCGGCTCAGCTACACCTTCAAGGATATCATTACACTTTACTGTTGACAACATGCTACACATCCAACCATTGCTATACTTTATTAAAGTCCACAAACGAAACACCAATAAAAAGTCAAGATAAAAAACAGCAACAGTTGAGCAAAAAAACCTTTATCAAGAAAACAAAGCTTTCAGGTTAAGAAACCCTTTCTCAATGTATAACAAAAGGTACATTCAAAACACCTGTATAAATACAAACCAAAAAGATCATGTGACCCGCAGCCAAGATCACATGATTAATTATAAGCAAATATACATACAAAAAATTAAAATACATATAAAAATACATGTTAAATATTTGTGTCAACCAGACAACATCATAAAAATATTGATATAAAAAAATCATTTTAGCCTAGTCTGTTGTATCCTAGTCAAAACAGGTTTTAATGATACACTTGCATTCAAGCCAGGAAATACATCAGCCGAAAGCCTCACGATCCATTCATACTCCCTAAGGTCCAAAAGGTTAGATAAATCCCCTCCTCTACTAGTCACTAATACACAATCAATCACCCTAAATTTAAATCGATGGGTAATACCACAAGTTTGAATATGCTTGGACAATGCATTAGTTTCACTGCGAAGTCTAATGTTAGACTTATGCTCTATAATTCTCTCCTTGAATTTCCTAGTAGTTTTTCCAACATAGAACGATGAGCAGATCTCACAAGTTGCCAAATAAACCACATTGCTAGTGATGCAAGTAGCATAACAATGAAAGGTAAATACCTTTTTTGACACAGGATGAATAAAATTAAAATTATCAATTTGGAGTGACATGGTACTTTCACATTTAAGTATATCCTTACAACAGCTACACTTATGGCAAGCATAAGTGCCATATCTGTTTGCAACATTTATTCCAGGTCTTGTAATAGTAAAATCCTTGTACCCAAGCGTACTCTTTAAAGTCCGCATGTTCCTGTAGCTGAAACGGGGTTTATCACCCACTAACAACTTAACCTCTTCTTGTGCTAAAAGCACCTTCAAGTATTTGGTTATTATATTCCTGATGGCATATGTCATGGAATTAAACGAAGTAATGAATCTTAAGCCAAACTCACTCCTTGGGGGACCTATTGACTCATTTCCCATCCCGGATGTCTTAAGGAAGATGGATTCATAAAGTGTGTCCCTATGAGATATTACATGTTCCCTAACATTTGAAAGTAGTTCTATAGGGTAACCACTTTTCTTAAATTCATCATAAGCTTCATCTACTTGTTTTAAAAATGTATCATTAGCAGTATTCAATCTGCTGACCCTGGCCATATGAGCTTTAACTATGCCCCTGAATACATGAGGTGCGTGCATACTAGTTGCATGAAGATACCTACCGGATGCTACCTCCTTCTTAAATACAGTTGTGTTAATAGTATTATTATGTTTAGTAACTGTAATATCCAAAAAATTTATAGTTATGTCCGAAAATTCTATCTTAAACTTCAAAAATGTAGTTGTGTTATTTAAAAATGAAATATACTGCATAAGGTCAGGTAGGGTACCTTTCCAAAGGAAGAAACAATCATCTACAAACCTCTGGTAAAAAATAAGATTGTCATTCAAAAATTTCACCAAATGAATTGTCAACCAAATGAAAGTCGATCAAATGGCTTGTTGACCATGTGAAGTAGACCCATTACCATACATATGTCAAAGGACATGTTACAGACATACCCACACACACATCAGACATAATTACAGGACACAAAGGTATGACAACCCAGATAAACTTTCAGTGTGTGTACTATATAGTACTGTGTGTCAGTATTTACACAACCTTAATCTTGAGAAATGTAATCTGTGATGAATACAGGGACCACACAAAACAGTGGATCCAAGCAATGTGGACATGCACCATACTTTGCTGTACAGGCCCAGAGCTTCAGTTAGTGCTACAGTACACACAAAATTTGTATTCAACATCGGTACCAATCAAAAATCATAGATTTAGTGCTTTAGTCTCCAGTGACACACCCTAGCAAAACCAAGGGACTTAATCACACTGTATGCAATAGCACTTGTTCTGCCTAGCAACAGAATACACAACTTTTGCTAGGATCAAAGCAAGGACCCATAATACCATAACATAAACAGTTTCCCAATAAGCTATCCCAGAGATACCTATTTTTGACGTATTCCCAAACATATTCACCATCACAGTCAGTCAACATTACAGAGAATCTATTGCAACAAGTAGATGTAGGTGTGTATGAGTATATATATATATATATATATATATATATACACATCCATTTGTCTATATATACATATATATATATATATATATATATATATATATATATATATATATTGGCAGATATACATTTCCCCTTTCACAGTGAGAATATCAATTATACACAGGATGTAAGGTGTACAGTAATGTAATAAAATCTCACAGTCTTGGGATAAATGCATTGAAGGTGTTCACAGCCCAGGTAGCTTTAGCAGGCCTTACTGGCTTCAACATTGCAAACTGAACAAACCACCCACAGTGATTAACCACCACATGTCATATTCCAGCACTGTATGCTGTCTTGTTTGTCATGCACTAAAACCTACATACAAATATGCACATACTAACCTTCACCAACATATATATATATCCCCCTTCGCAAACAGTTGCAATATGTCCCCTGCTCTATGCACATATACAGATGTGAATATATATGACACATATATTTCTCCATATGTGTGTGGCATACACACACATGGTTCACACTGTTGTAAGTCCCTGGACCTCACAGCTGAACTGTTGGGCCTTGCTGCAACACAAACAGGTGTCACATATGAACACAGACTAACATTAGGGGGTATATATGGCAACAGATGCTAAATAAGCATACTAGACTGCTACAGCAGTTGCCAAATCTAAGCTACACTTTAATATGACTATCATGCATGTGTTGTTCTATCACACCCATGTTTATATAATGTCTGCACTAATCCCCCCAACAGCCATTGGCCACGCTACTGTACAGAACACAGATAACATGGATCAGATTTTTGACATTTAATGCTGAGCTACACATTTTCACAGGTATGTCCCACTGCCCATGGGTACACACAGTATTGTCCATAGCAGTAGTTAAGCAGAACATCTGTGCATAAAGAAGTACTGCTGTAACATATGAATGTTTCACATTATGTAGACTATTCTTCAATTACATCTACTACATGCCAGTAAATACATATGTGTCACATACCTTTCCTTTGTATAATTTGGTAATATTTATTTTTCCTTTTCTCACTATCTCTCTCTCTGTCTCTGTCAGTCCCTGCAATAGAGTGATTGAGTTTGTTGGCAGAGATTGCAGTCTGATTTTGTAGGAATTTGCACATGAGCATGTGATGGTCTCTGCATCAATTAGTGCCCACCATTTGCTAATTGCATGCAGCCTGCTGTGTAGTAATTGCAGTAATCACTGTCATAGCAAACCAGTACTATAAATTGCTGACTCACGTAGGCGTGGCCCTTTCAGCTTTCCAAGATGGTGATCATCCTTGTTTGATGTGGACATCATTGTTTAAGACAGAAGGTCTGTATAGTTCTTATATCAGAAGCCAGGGGTGCAGCCAGAGATTTACATTTTGTACTCAGACCTAATGTTGCTGATTCTAGTACCCACTTGTCAGTATAGAAATGTACTCACCCCTTAAAATGCTACCCCAAGATACATGGAAAGATGTACTTTCTTTTCAACTGTTGCAATTAACTGCCATACAAAGCTAGTTATAGAGATGTATTCCTTTGGCACAAGAATTGTTTGTGAACTGCTATATTGTGAATATTCATTTACTCAGTTCTAAACAGTTTGTGCTTTTTTAGTGTTGACATTAGCACGAGCTGCTCAGAAAAACTGGACACATTTCAGTACAGTGAGTATGCTTACCTACACCCTTGGGAGACCCTGCACACACAGGTATATTCTACATTTGGGTAGGGTTGCAGAAGTACAGAGAGTGTAAATAGTACTGTCTGGATTTTATCTTGCTGGACTTACAGGGTTGCTGTGTACATGTTAGTTTATCAAGGCAAGTAGTCTGTCTATGTAACTCCCAACTGTGGACCTATCCACATGATAGCCAGAGAGTAGCCTGTTATTTTTTGTCTGTGCACCACACAGGTCCTTTTAGCAATAGACCAATGGCATTCTTACAGTTGTTTGCTACCAGTACATGGCTACATCCATTTGTATTTCAGTGTTGTATTCCTACATAAGGGTATGCTTCTGAAACTCCTTCCAAAGCTATTTGCACAGTGTGTAACAGCAGAAAGGCTAATATGCCTCTGTGTTTTTGTCTCTGCCAGATCTCTCAACCAATCAGGTACATATTTGAACAGAATCAGGGAAAACTCAAGAAAAAGTCAGGGACAATCAGGGACACCTTTAAAATATTAGCACCATTAAGTTGAAACATTGAGAGAATCAGAGCATATGAATTAATACACCTTTTCTGAAGTAAAAGAAGTGTCTAACTCAATTATTGTCATTATTCATTAAGTGTAATTCACCACCTTTCTGCCCAAAGTCAGTAGTTTTAGGAGGGATTCAGATGGACAGAGCTAAAATTTGGGTAAAAATCAGGGACATCCCTGAAAATTAGAGACAGTTGAGAGGTATGGTCTCTACCCTAAACAGATATGCCAGTGTTTGTCCTGCTATGATACTGTGAGGGGTTGTAAAGTGATGGTGTAACATTATTTCCTGCTAGAATGGTTGCTTCTCTTATCACAGTCATGTAATGTAATTCCACAACAACTGTTGGTCAACATCCACAGAACAAGTGGTGTGGTATGGTATTTCTAATTTTCCTTTACATTCACTCATTCTGATGCATGATATAATTATTTAAGCACCAACTTGATGTATATCTACTGTGGCTTAGTAGTACTTCATGTTGTGTAGTGTGTGCAAGGTCTGGGGTTTGAGACTTACAGAGGTGTTTTATTTTGTTCCTGAGCAGAACAAGGGCCCTCACATACAAAGGCACTTTTAAGCAGTTGTAAGTGGGTTTGTGCAATGCTGCACATTGCTTAGCCAAGCGCAAACAAACACAAACCCACGCAAACCTGCTAACTACTGCTTAATAGTGCTTACTCCCGCTCATCTCCATGCTAATTTCTTTGAAAGAAAATAAAAATGGGGAGAAAGGAAAGTGGTGAAAAAGGGGTACACAGAGGGAAAGACAGTATGGAAAATAGCTCAGGATGTGCAGGACAGGTGCAGGGAAGATCCATAGCTGCCCATTTCTTCAACAGCAACAACTGTGCATATGCAATAATTTTGGAGGTAGATATGAACCCTTCAACCCCTGAGAGAGGGGTTAGGACAACAAAGCATGTTGTAATGCCAATTAAATAACATGTCATGTGTCCAGTGGACATGTGTGCAAAATGGAGAGCTATGTATGACACGTAATTTTTATTTGGGAGCAGATTGCAATTTTTTTTCATGTAAGAGTGGAATGTGGGGTAGGGGAAGTAGGTATATTTGGGGAGGTAAACAGACAAGACAAACAAGATGCATACAGGGGTGGTATATGACACATGTGGTGGGTGAACACCTTTGAGGGGGAGGGATGTTTGCAAATCACAAGCCCATGAGCCCCCAAATGGAAACAGTGGGACTGAGGTCCCCACCCACGAGCAGTCACCACTGCCCCGTCACGGCCCAGAAGGTGGCTGTGCTGAGGGCTGTGTAGCATGGGCAGGCTGACCTGTGAGTTGCACCACTCGGGCCTCAAGCTGGCATAGAGGCTCTGCAACAGAACATTCAATCTCTCTATGCACCACAGCCTGGACCCTACGAAGGGTGATACGTGCCTCTCAGCCCACGTTTGCACAGAGGGGCCGAGCCCCATCCCCTGCAGTGCTTCCACCCAAAGGTGGCACAGGGCCAATGGAGGAGAAGTTCCCAGGCTGGGCACCAGATCTTCTGGTGACAGGTGCCATGGCCAGCTGAGGTGGGACAGGTGGGTCCGCTGGGACCGGCCTTCCCATACGAACTATGTTTTGGAGAGTTTAATAAAGATATGGGTTAGTAACAGTCAACAGCACTGCCAATTAGTTATAACAACATGCAGAAGTATTCCCATTAACCCAACACACCAGATTTTCAACAGTTGAAAAGCAGCATGACACATGCATATTTAGAACAATAGTGGACATTACAACAGCATGCAGGTTGAATTGATGGCAACAGGCCACCGATATTGTGGTATTTTAACAAGGCACATGCATAGAGGTAAATGCAAATATTTATAAACCAATAGGACATATGTCCCAGCAAATGTTTTGAGATTAGACATACCGATTGAGGTGTGGAATTGCATTTTTATGCACATACAGTAGAGTGGAAAAAGATAGCTCAATTAACAACTTATATATCCTTCTTGTTTTCACTACATTCCTATTAACTGTAGTTGTATGCCCCTTACATGTATTATGACACTACCCAATGTCCTTATATTGTGCAATTGGATTTTGCTATATCATTATATACATGAGCTGTATCTTACATACAAACTGTCCAAGATGCAGATGTTACTGCAACATATTTTGAGAGTTGCTCACACACACTACTGCTAAGATGGTACACTGAGCTCTACTTTCATATAATTATCTAGATATGTTCAGGTGAAAGTATCAGTTATATGTTAACAGCTCCCTACATTTCCGGCAGCACACTGACATTTCTGGGGAACACAATACCAAGCTACTCATGTTCCAGATTAACCTATACATGCTGGCCATGAGCCAACAGTTGAGGGCTGTACAAATGCATACAAGCTACTGGCACTCCCTTCATCCATGTTATATGGGCCTACCCAAGTGTGGGTTGACACTGCTTAATGCAACACTACTATTTGTAGAATGCAACAGTACAACAACATATCAAAGAAAATGACACAGACGCACTCCATGAATCATATATTTATTAAAGGATTATTACATCTTTAATTATTGGATTAAAAGACTTTTTGAAGGCTCTCTCATTTATTTTATATAACAGTACATGCAGAATAATTACTAACCTGCCTCATGACACAGCCTTTGCAGCCTATCTTCATGGGCTTGCAGGTTCATAGCCCAGTCACCTGCAGCTGTGAAGTAAATGCAGTGATACTGACACATACCTATCCATAGTATAGACAAGCATAGCAATTCTTAACTACTTAATACAATGGCTACTTACTCAGTACTGGGGCATTAGGCATCGTATGGGATTCCTGGATCTACTGGTCCAGTTCATCCCCCCTATGTCGCTTCAAGTCAGAATAATGGCACCTGACCTACTCACCAGTCCGAGGAACACCAGTGGCACTGGTGAGATCACGGGCAAGACTGTTCCAGGCCTCCATTTTATATTGGGTACCCTGGTACTGGCCCAGCAGGAGTCTTTCCTCATGTTTGTGGACGAGGAGCCAAACCATAATTTTGGTCTCCTGGATGCCCCAGCGTTGTGCTCTAAATTGAGAGCCTTCACCAACACCAGCCATACTGACTGCTGAAGGAAGCTACAACCAGTTATAGCAAGTATTCCCACCTGTGGAGTTTAAATATGCCTCATTTCCCACACTTATTTGTGATTGGCCAGTTTTGGAAAAACTCAGCTGTAGGCACGCCTGCTTAGCTGATGTTGGCAATGTTTAAAATTCTTTTGATAGATATGTGTCTGTTGAAAGTGCATGTTTGTGAAATGCTGTCATGGCTTAGTGGTTAAGTACTGTGACTATAGTGAACAGTATCCTGTGTTTGAGCCCTGTTTGAGCTTTTTATTTTCCTGCTGGGCAGACCTGACTGGTTAAGGAACAGTAAAGCAGGTGTGAGCGTGTTTACCCGACTTTGCTCAACTTTGCCTGACTTTGCCTGACGTTGCCCGATGTTGTGCTAGTCAGCGCGGTCCACAGCTACGCGCAAAGACATTGCGGTTGTGCTGGTTAGCATGGTGCACAGTTGCATGCAAAGACATTGTGGTTTGCGCTGGTTAGCGTGGTGCGCAGCAATGCGCAATTGTATTTAAATATGCTCAATACTGGTACAATGTGCTTAGCAGTGCTTTATATTGCTTAACATAGGGTACTCATGCCTCAGAATGCATAACCATTTCACCTTCATATATATATAATTTGTTCACTACTACATTTAACATTTCAATGCTTTTTTACAAAAAGTATACATAAAAAATGTCAGGAAATATTTTTGTATACAGATTTCCCACAGAAAATGGAACGTGCAGTAGTGGGACTCGAACCAGGGATGCCTTGACTTTGTGCAAAGGCTCTAACCACTTCGCTATCGCTATGTTGCTTAATTTGCATATATTTTTCTTATTATCCTTTTCTGGTGTCTAAGCTGCTAACTGTAGCTCAGCAATGGACAAACCCGCGCAACTACAGGCAGCTATAGCGGAAGAAAAAAAAATCTTTTTATTTTTAATTTTGTAAGTTGTTTAACATACGGGGGAGTGTAGTGTTACATTGTACACATTTGAGAGGACTCGCTCATGTAACTGGAAGTTGTGGCATTTCTTCACTGAAGGGGCATGGATTTTTGGACTGCTCGGCAGTCCGACACGCCCCCTGCACTCGTCCAAAGCTCCGTGTAAGCTTTAGAGTTGAGGCAGCACACCCTCATTAATATGCATGGTGTGCTGCCATCATACTCTTACACTGGCACTTCCATGTAAGACTAATCTAGTCTTACACAGAAGATTAGTAAATCCGGGGGATTCTCATTTCCAGGTATCAATATCAAATGATCAAATGTACTCAACAAAGAATGTATTAAGTATCGTTTACATACTATATACAACTTCAAATAAAGTTCTATTTGGGACATATCTATACTTATCTATCTGTATCTCTTTATCTCTCTCTCTCTCTATACATATATATATATATATATATATATATATATATATATATATATATATATATATATATATCTATATATATCTATCTATATATATATATATATATATATATCTATATATATATATATATATATATATATATATATACATATTTGTTTGTGTCTTTCGGCTTTTCCCGGTTAGGGGTCGCCACAGCGGAACTCCGGTCCACTAATGATTGGCAGTAGATTTTTACATGCTGGCTTGCCAGGCCTAACACACAACCTTCAATGAAGGAATGCCCATTCATGCATGTTGACACACAGAGGACGCTCTAACTAAGAATCGAATGGGCAACATCTAACTGTGAGGCGACAACACTACCGTAGCACTATATATATATATATTTATAGATATATATATATATATATATATATATATATATATATATATATATATGGGTCTACATCATAACACTGAAATTTCATAATGTTGAATTTCATAACATTGAGACCATAACATCGAAAATTCAAAACACTGAAAACCCAAAACATTGAAAAACTAAGAACATTGAAAGTGTGCTTCATAACATTGAAAACTACATTGCACAAGTAAATAAGATCCCCTCCACCTACAACACCTAACTAACAAACACACTTTCTACTATGTTTCTGCAAGGGGGTAAGCCCCCCTGTACCCCCCCATGTCACCATAATTTAAATATACCAACTCCAAGATCACACTACAGTGGAAAAAAGTGAGTGAGGAAATTATTTTTTTTTCCATTGTAGTGCGATCTTGGAGTTGTTACATTTCATTTACATGGGGGTGCAGGGGGGCTTGCTCCCCTCCAGAAATGTAGCAGAAAGTGTGTTTGTTAGTTAGGTGTTGCTGTAGGTGGAGTTGATGTTATTTATGTATGCACTGTAGTTTTCAATGTTATGAAGCACACCTTCAATGTTTTGAGTTTTCTATGCTTTGGGTTTTCAGTGTTTTAGATGTTTTGGTCTCAATGTTATGAAATTCAACATTATGAAATGTCAATGTTATTAAGTAGACTCATATATACATACATGTGTGTGTGTTTTTATATATATATATATATATATATATATATATATATATATATATATATATATATATATATATATATACAACAAACAAAGCAACACACACAAACACAATATAACATACAAACACACCTACCCTATCTATAAGCAGGGGGGCTGCGCCCCCACCTCCCACTTATATATACTAACTCCAAGGTCACACTAAACACACAAACACACAAAAACCGGCACTACACAGACTCACACACACTAAAATCCCTACCCAATACCCTTATGTAAATACCACTTACCTGAATCCCCAGCTAAATCCACAAACTGCACTGCACATCACAAACACAACACCGTGACAGTGGATTTGACATTTATGTGAGATAGTGTATTTTCACATAACTGCACTTTCGACTATTCAGTCTCGACATACTGAAATCTGACATTTCAGTATTTCAAGATTGTCTAGTGAACCCATACATATCTATGGTTTACATCAACTTGATGGAGCATTTTTTTGTTAATGAGTGATTATTAATGCAAATATGCATAAGTAATATTTGGCCTAGAGAGAGGTAGGAGTTAACTGCAGATGCACCTGGGCGTGCTTAATGTTGAACATACCAATAGCTGAATGTTCAAAATGTAGAGGGACTGCTTTATTGTGAAAGTGAGAGAGTTCAAGAGTATGAGGGCATATGTGTGTGTGTGTGTGTGTGTGTGTGTGTGTGTGTGTGTGTGTGTGTGTGTGTGTGTGTGTGTGTGTGTGCGCGTGTCTGTTTGTGTAAGTCATGGTTTGGGTTGGGAATAGGTGGAACAATAGGTTTTGTATGTTTGTTTGCGAGAATGTGTATTTTAGAGTTAGGTATGATGATAAATGTAATGTTGTTAGTGTGTGTTTGTGTGTCTTGTTTAGTGGAGGTGTTACAGGAAGATTTTTATTAAGTTAAAGTCTAGGGTTAGGGATGGGGAAGGGGCAGCAATAGGGTTCTGGTTATTTCTCATTCTATTGTGGTATGTGGAGGTGTAGTATTTTATATATGTTGTCTTCTTCTTGCTTAAATCTTTGAGGAGACATGCTTTTTTGACAAGGTGAGGCACTAATGTCTGATCATTCCATGCTTGCCTTACATACACTCATAGTTGTTTTTTCCCCTTCTAGACAAGCTATTTTGTTTCACTTTTTCTACATTTCCTTTCTTAGAGTTTAACCATTCTTGTTCCTATTATATAATTTATGGATTTCACCCCAAATGGAGGCCGCCTTTGGAATCTCTCCTATTCCCCTTGTAACAAACATATATAATGGAAAGCTTTTAAATGAGGAATGTTAGTCAAAATGCTACACACCGCAGTGTTTATCAACTAACCATAATAACTTGCTGCTTTACTACAACTTTTACTCAACAACACATCAGCTAAGTTATACTCAGTTTCCTATCAGCCCCTTGCTATTGAAAATTAAGCTACTTCACTTCAAAAATTAGCCTACCTAAAAACCATAAATAGCCATCAGTACACACCTTAAAAGACAAAAGGGATTATAAGGTTAAATTTAAATCTATCATATTGTCATCTCCAAACTAGTCAAAAACTGCTACTATATGGCAACATACATCCAAACCCAGTCCACCGTAATAATAGCTCCCCTGTAACAAGCACACCAGCCACATTATCTTGCCTGTCTCAGCTAAGCTCCTGAAAATTTATTTTAATACCCAACCCTAGTCTCAAAATAATCAATTTAAACATTTAACCCCTCTGAAATAAAATTACAGAAACTCATGCAGGGATTGCAAAAAATAATCATGACGTATTAATACTTGCAGAAACCTGGTTAAAACCACAGGATGAAGATGATGAAATAGGCTGACTAAGATACAGGATTCTCAGACATGACCGTATGAACAAAAGTGCAGCTAGAGTGGCAGTCCTCTTTAAAGTACAGTTCCTATAACTAACTTTGACAAAGCAGAAACCATCACATCCTTACTCCAATTAAAAAGAAAAAAAATAAATAGATAAATATATAAATCATATGCATGAACAACATCAGCATAATCCCAAGTCAAAATAACATAAACTTGTTAGAAAATATTCTGACTTGGTTTACAACCAACATTCAACAAGAATTAATAATTGTTGTGGATATTAACACACATTGTCCCAATGCAAGACTGACAATGTTTTCTTAACCTGCCATTAATCTTTTAAGTCTGATTCAAATAACTGACTTTATCAGACACTATAAACCCTCAAAGAAGTCCCCACTCTGGAGTTTATGCTATGGTCCAACCAAGATAATATAACCCAGTTAGGAACACTCATTGATACCCTGTGTGATCATCATCATACCTACCTCATACATGGCCACAGGAAATCCACTAGACCCATTAGATATAACTTTTCAAAACATTTGTCCAATTTTGACAAAAATGCATTTCTACATATTAAAACACAATTGCCCATCCCCTTAAAATCCTCTAACTTGATTTGTCTCTTAGACTTCAGCTCTATATTACTAAATATTATCAACCAACATGCTTTACTAAGAAAAAACATATAAAAAAATAAGCCACCTGGCAAACCCAGTCCACCAGGCTGCTTATGAAATAAAGAGATGAAGCTTGGCACTCCTGAAAAATAAACAATAACCCAGTCACTGAACAAAACATATACAGCTAAAAATTTTGGATAAATGACACAAATTCAATAGCAAGAAGAAAATACTTGGCCGGGATTCACTAATCCTCCGTGTAAGACTAAATAAGTCTTACTCAGAAACTACAGCCTAAGAGGATGACATCAGCGCGCCATGCATATTCATGAGGGTGTGCTGACTCAACTCTAAGGCTAACACGGAGCATGCACAAGTGCAGGGGGCGTGTCAGACTGCCGAGCAGTCCAAAAATCCATGCCCCTGCAAGTCCCTCAATCTGCAAATGTCAACTGAAATGAGCAAGTCCGCTCAAATGTGTACATATCCAACACTACACTCCCCCACATTCTAAATCCCTGTACAATTCTAAAATGTAAAACTTTCCTTTTTTTTTTTATTATTCCCAATATAGCTGCCCGTATTTGCAAGTGTTTGCGTGGGTTTGCCCATTGCTTAGCTACAGGTAGCAGTTTAGACATCGAAGAGGATAGATAATAAGAAACTTATATGCAAATTAAGCCAAATAGTAATAGTGCAGTGGTAGAGCCTTTGCGCAAACAGGAGGCATTCCCGGTTCGAATCCCACCACTCCCCTTTCTATTTTCTGTAGGAAACCAGTATAGAAAAATAATTCCTGACATTTATCTTTGAAATTTTAGTAAAAAGCATTGAAATGGCCTATGTAGTAGTGAACGATATTTTAGATATATATATATATATATATATATATATATATATATATATATATATGTGTGTAAGAAAAGTGAATTGGTTATGCATACTGATGAACGCATAAGTAACATATCTTAAGCAATGTGAAGCACTGCTAAGCAAAGTTTAACAGTATTAAGCACATTTAGTATAAATGCTCATAGCTTAGCACTGCTTTAACTAGTGCAATGGCTTTGCACGGAGCTGTGCATTGTGCCAACTAGCGCAAACAAAACATGTTTGCGCATAGTTGTGCACCGAGCTAACTAGCGCAACATCGGGCAACGTAGAGCAACGTAGAGCAACGTTGGGCAAAGTTGAGCAAAGTCGGCTAAACACAGCCACACCCCCTAGCCGGTCTGGCAAGTAGTAAAATAAAAAGCAAGGACAGGCCTCGAATCCAGGATACTGTGCACCATAATCACAGTACTGAACCACTAAGCCATGACAGCTTTTGATATTCATGCACTGTCAACACACATATACATATTAATGAAAGTTTACCCAGTGCTAAGCAGGTGTGCTTTCAGCTGAGAATTTTCGAAAATGGCCACTCACAAATAAGTGTGGGAAATGAGGCATATTTAAGCTCCATAGGCAGGGATACTTGCCATAACTGGTAGTAGCTCCCATCTGCAGGCAGCATGGCTGGTGCTGGAGAGGGCTCTCACTTCTGAGTGCAATGGTGGGACATTGAGGAGTCAAAAGTGATGGTTTGGCTCCTCATCCATAATTATGATGCCAGACTCCTGCAGGGCCAGTTCCAGGGCACTGAATACAAAGCAGGAGCCTGGAATCATCTCGCACATGATCTCACCAGTGCCAAAGGCATCCCTAGGACTGGTGAGCAGGTCAGACACCACTACTCAGACTTGAAGAGATGCAAGGAGGACTGACTGAACCAATGGATACAGGAGGCCCATGGGATGGAAAATTCCCCACTACTGAGTAGGTAGCCATGGAATGAATTATGTAAGAATTGCTATCATAGTCTATATTATGGATAGGTATGTCTCAATATCACTTAATTTACTTCACAGCTGCAGGTGTCCGTGCTGCAAATCAGCAAGCCTATGCAGATAGGCTGCTAAGGCTGCACCACCAGGCAGGTTAGTAATTATTCTGCATGTATTGTTATATAAAATAAGTGAGAGAGCCTGAAAAAAGTGTTGTAGCCCAATAATAAAGGTATAATAAGTCTTGAATAACATCACTGCATGTACTGTTATATAAAATAAGTGAGAGATCCTGAAAAAGAGTGTTCTAACCCATTAATAAAGGTATAATACTTCTTAAATGTGTCTTCTGCATGCACTGATATACCAAACAAATGAGAGAGCCTCTAGAAAAGTGTGTAATGTAATTAATAAAGGTATAATCCCTGGGGTGTGTCTGTGTCACTTTCTTCGAAATGTTGTTGTACGCTTGCATTATAGAAATAGTATTGTTGTATTAAGTGCTGTCAACCCACACTTGGGTAGGCCCATAGAAAGTGGATGAAGGGAGTGCCAGTAGCTGTTAAGCATATATACAGTCCTCAACTGCTGGTTCATGGCTGGCATGTATAGGTAAATCTGGCACATGAGTAGCTTGTTATTGTGTTCCCCAGAAATGTCAGTGTGCTGCTAGAAATTAAGGGGGCTGTTAAAATATAACTGATAATGTCACCTGAACACATCCAGATATGTAGATATATAAATATAAATAAAATATATAAATACGTAGCAGTAACATCTGCATCCTGGACAGTTTGTATGTTAGATACAGGTCAGGTATATAAGGCACTAGAAAAACCCATTTCACAATTTAACGGACATTGCCTAGTGTAATACGACATGTAGGGGATATATACCTGGAGTCAATAGGAATGTAGTGTAAACTATAAGTACATATAAGTTGTTAATGGAGATATCTTTTTACACCCTACTGTATGTGCATAAACAATGCAATTCCACACCTCAATGGGTATGTCTAATCTCAAAACATTTCTTGGGACATATGTCCTATTGGTTTACAAATATCTGCATTTACTTTGATGCATGTGTCCTGTTCAAATACCACAATCTTGGTGGCCTGTTGCCACCAATCAATCCTGCATGCTGTTGGAATGTCTACTGTTGTTCTATATATGCATGTGTTATGCTTGCTGTTCAACTGCTGGAACTCTGGTGTGTTGGGGTAATAGGAATATTACTGCATGCTCTTACAACTAATTTGGAATGCTGTTGGCTGTTACCAACCCATATTGTCATTAAATCCTCCTAAACATAGAACATATGGGAAGGCCAGTCCCAGCGGACCCACCTGTCCCACCTCAGCTGGTGATGGCACCTGGCACCAGTAGGTCCGGTGCCCAGCCCGGGACCTCCTCCTCCATTGGCCCTGTGCCACCTTCGGGTGCAAGCGCTACAGGGGATGGGGCTCGTCCTCCTCTGCAAGCGTGGCCAGAGGAGGGCCACCTATCACCCTCCGAATGGTCCGGGCTGTGGTGTGTAGGGAGAGCAAGCGTTCAGTTGCTGATCCTCTATGCCAGCTTGAGGCATGTGTGACGCGACTCACGGGTAAGCCTGCCCCTCCTACGCAGCCCCCAGAACAGTCACACTCTGGGCTGTGAAGGTGCAGTGGTGACTGCCCATGGGTGGGGATCTCAGTTCCACTGTTGCCATCTGTGGGCTCATGGCCTTGCGATTTCCAAACATCCTTCCCCGTTAATGTTGTTCACCCACCACATGTGTCATATTCCACTCCTGTATGCATCCTGTTTGTGTTGTCTGTTTACCTCCCCAACCTACCTCCCCAAATATACCTACTTCCCTTACCCCACATTCCACTCTCACCTGAAAAAAAAGGGCAATCTGCTCCCAAAAAAAATTACGCCCCATACATAGCTGCCCATTTTGCACACATGTCCGATGGACACATAAACTTATATTTAATTGGCAGTACAACATACTTTGTTGTCCTCTCCCCTCTCTCAGGGGTGGAAGGTTTCAAATTTCCATCCAAATTATTAGCATATGCACAGCTGTTGCTGTTAAAGAAATGGGCAGCTATGGACCTTCCCTACACCCGTCCTGCACATCCCGAGCTGTTTTCCCTATTGTCTTTCCCTCTTTGTGCCCCTTTTTCACCACTTTCCTATCTCCCAATTTTCTTTTCTTTCAAAGAAATGAGCGCAGGGGTTAGCAGGAGTAAGCACTTTTAAGCAGTAGTTAGTGGATTTGCGCGAGTGCGCGCTTGTATCCGCTTAGCTAAGTATTGTTAAGCTTCGTGCAAACCCGCGCAAACCTGCTTACAACTGCTTAAAAGTGCCTTAGTCACCCTGCATGTGAGGGCCCTTGTTCTACTCAGCAGCAAAGTAAAACACCACTGTCAGTCTCGAACTCCGGACACACTAGACTGCATGAAGTACTACTAAGCCACAGTAGATATACAGCAGGTTGTTGCTGAAATATATATATCATGCATCAGAATGAGTGAATGTAAAGGAAAGATAGGAATGCCATAACACAAAACCTGTTCTGTAGAACTTTACCAGTAGTTGATGTGTAATTGCATTACATGACTGTGATAACAGAATCAGACATTCTAGCAATAAATAATATTACAGCAGCACTTTACAACCCCCACACAGTATCATAGCAGGACAATCCCCACCCAAATGTACAAAATACCTGTGTGTGTTCAGGGTCCAGCAAGGATGTAGGTAGGCATACTTAGTACTAGAATTGTCCAGTTTTCATGAGTATCCTGTGCTAATGTCAACAATAAAAAAGCACCAACTGTGCAGAAGTGAGCACATTAATATTCACAGTATAGCAGTTCACAAACGGTTCATGTGCCAAATCAATACATCTCAATAACTACGTATGTACGGCAGCTAAATGTATAAGTAGAAAAGAAACTACATACTCCCATGTATCTTGTGCTAGCATTTGTAGGGGTGAGTACAATTCTACAATGACAACTGTGTACTGGAAGTGACAACATTCAGGTCTGAGTACAACATTCAATTCACTGGCTACAATCCTAGCTTCAGATATAAGAAGTATACCAACCTTCTGACTTACACAATGATGTCCACAGCAAAGAAGCATGGGCCCCACTTTGGAAAACTGAAAGGGCTACGCCTACCTGACCTAGCAATTTATAGCATTGGGTTGCTATGACAGTGAGTACTGCAATTACCACACAGCAGGCTGCATGCAATTACCAAATGGTGGCCACCAATTGGTGCAGAGGCAATCACATGCACATGTGCATATACCTATAAAAGCAGGCTGTACTTGCTGTCTACACATGCAATCATTTCATTGCAGCTACAGAGAGAGAGAGAGAGAGAGAAAGAGAGAGACACAGACAGACACCGACATCTAAAACAAGAGCAACAGCAACAGAAAAAAAAAATATTAAAAAAAATATTAAAAAAATATATTAAAAAAAATTATACAAAACACACGGAACTGACAAATACAAACACATACAAATGAACGGTATGTAACAGATATGTATTTACTGGCATGTAGAAGATGTTTTTGAAGAGTACTCTACATACTTAGAATCATCCATATGCAGCAGCAGTATGTATCTATGCACAGATGCCTTCCATAACTACTGCCATGGAGAAATCAGTGTGTAGCTATGTGCAGTGGGATATGAATGTGACATATGTAGTTCAGCATTAAATGTCAAACATCTGATCCATGTTATCTGTGTTCTGTACAGTAGTGTGTACAATGTCTGTTTGTGGGAGTAGCGCATACAGTTATACAAACATGGATGTGACAGAGTACAAATGCATGATAGTCATATTAAGGTGTAGCTTAGCATTGGCATCAGCTGTACCAGGCTAGTATGCTAATCTAGCATTTCAGCTATATATACACCCTCTAAAATTACTGTTTACTCACACGTGACACCTGTTCATGTTGCAGCAAGGCCCAACAGGTCAGGCTTGAGGTCCACGGACTTACAACAGTGTAGACCGTGTGTGTGTGTATGGCACACACATACAGAGACGTACCTCCCTGGACTACATGAAAAGAGACATGGAAGAGCTCTAGGATCATGTGGCCCAGGCAGGTATGACCCTAGCCCTGAGTAGCATCCTGCCTTTGCCCAGAATGATACCACAATATAAGGATAAAATGATTGACTTCAACAATTGGCCAAGCTTATGGTGTCATTCAAAGGGGATCCAGTATCTGTCTGCCTGGGATGACATGATTGACAGACCACGATGCTTTGCCAGAGATGGTCTGCACCTGTCACCCCTGGGATTCAGGTTACTGGCTAAGGCTCTTGCCACCCTATAGTGCCTTTTTTAGGCAAACTTCAAAGGACAAAACCACTACCATAACAGGTACAAGCATGCAAAATCTGAAGGTAATGCTACTCAATGCTAGAAGTCTAAACCTCAAAATGCACTCTCTGCAGGCACTTCTAAAAATGGAGAACATCGATATCTGTGCAGTAACTGAGACCTGGCTCAAGGCTCCAGAGAGCACCCCTGCAATACCAGGCTACAACTTTTACCACACTTTTCGGCCACCAAACCAGGACCGAAACACTAAAGGTGGAGGAGTGTCAATATTCACCAAGGATATTCACACCACCAGGCTAGTTGGCCAACACAATGTGTCTGAAATTCTCCAAGTGCAACTAACACTAGGTAAGACTGCAATCCAAATTGTAGCTTGCTACAGATCCCCCACCATACCCCAAGATTCTCACCACACTTTTCTAAACATACTGGAAAATATTAAGATAGAACCAAACACCCTAATACTGGGTGATTTTAACTACCCTGACATTAACTGGGAAAACTACTCATGTCCCAACACCTTTGCGCAATGGTTCTTGGAATTCATAAATTCCAATGCCCTGGATCAACTATTCCATAGTCCCACCAGAGGCTCCAATATCCTAGACCTGGTCATTACCAACATGGGAAATCAATGCTCCATACCTATGGTCACCCCTCGTTAGTCAGGTCTGACCATAAGCTAATCACCCTTAACATCCACATCCCACCCCACCCCCAGTAAAGAAACCACCATAAAAAACTTCTCCAAAGCCAACTTCATGCTACTCAAGTCAGAAGTGACAAAATTCATGACACCCATGCAGACCAGAACTGAAAGTTCAACTGCTGAATCCTACACTAAGGCACTGTACGAGCACATCCACTCATGCATGAATCGTGCCATCCCAAATAGAACCAAAATGCTCTCATCCAAAAAAAGGAAGCCAATCTGGTGGTCCCCTGCCATAAACAAACTTTACAACAAAAGGAAGAAACTTTTGCAGAAAAGAGGAAAATCCCAGGATGAAAAAAACTCCCTTACTAGCCTCAGTAAGAAACTGAGATGCCTCATAAAATCCTCCAAAGCTAGTTACGAAAATAAAATTGCCAAAGATTCCAAAGACAACCACAAAGCATTCTATAACTATGTCAAGAATCTAAATAGCAATGCTCAGATCTGCTCTGAGCTAAAACAGAAGGGCATTAAATATACTGATCCGAAGGATATTTCCAATATCCTGGCAGATCGATTCAGTGCCAACTTCACCCCCCTCTCACCCCCTAAATGGCCCATCTCAATACCGGAAGATTGCCAAATTCCAGTAATAATGGCCACACAGGTACAAAATGCACTCTCTAAAGCCAAGAATACAGCATCCATGGGACCAGATGACATCCCGGGCTGTATACTACATGAACTACAATATGAACTGGCACTTCACCTAAATGTCATATTTAATCATAGCCTCACCTCAGGTTTCATGCCCACTGAGTGGCGCAGAGCTAGAGTTATCCCAATCCACAAGGGGGGATCCACCTTGGATCCCGGAAACTACCGTCCCATCAGTCTGACAGGCCTTATCTGCAAGGCCATGGAGCGTATTATCATGGAACTTATAAACAAAGACATTGGCAACCTTCAAACACTGGACCCCACCCAGTTTGGGTTTGTGAAGGGCCGATCTTGTCTCCTGAACCTGATTGACTTCTTTGAATCAGTCTCCAGAGCCATGGACAAGGGTAAGGTGGTCCACACAGCCTATCCAGACCTTGCCGAGGCCTTTGACACCATCCCCCACTCTGGAATCAGAGATAAACTTACTAAGTTGGGCATTAATCCCTATGTCACCCAATGGTTTGGTAAATGGCTTACTGATAGAACCCACACTGTAAAAGTAGCCGACTCCAAATCCAGCTCCAGACAAGTGACAAGTGGAGTACCTTAGGGTTCAGTCCTGGGGCCGCTCTTGTTTGGCATCTACTTCTCTGAAGTACAGGTCAACACTAAGGGACTCTGGCTAACAAAGTTTGCAGATGACTGCAAACCGAGAGCCATTATTGAATCCCCAAATGATGTGGATATTCTACAAAAGGGCCTTACAGAAACAGATGCTTGGTGCCAGAGCCATGGGCTCAAGCTCAATGCCAAGAAATGTATTGTTATCCCCTTTGGGAAAAACATGTATCCATGAATTACCATATAGGTGGCAGTACACTAAACACAGAAAGTGTGATAAGAGACTTAGGGACACAGGTGGACAGTGGTCTCACCTTCGATAACCACATCGCCACAACAGTCAGGAAATCCTTCTATGTGGCACACCTCATCACAAAGGGCTTTTCATCCAGAAAAAAGGAGGTCATTGTCCCACTGTACTCATCCCTCATTAGACCCATTATAGAATACAACGCCCCATTTGGTATGTACCTCTCAAGACATCTGCAACAACTGGAAAGGCCTCAGAAATACCTCAAAAGAATCACAGGCCTAAAGCAGATGCCCTACGCTGACCGCCTTAAAAAACTCCAGCTATACTCTGTCGCATATCGTCTACTCAGAGGTGATCTCTGCTTAACATACAAGGCCATGTCAAACCCAGAGCTGTTGGACATGCTACACTTAAAGAAATCCCAATCCCTCAGAGCCACATGCTCCAGGGATCTAAACCTTGTCATCACAATAAACAAAACATGCTGGAGGGATAGGTTCCTGACCCAGAGACTCCCCAGACTCTGGAATAGATTGCCCATACATGTCAAGCAGAGTGCCTCTTTGGACCTCTTCAAGAGGAACCTTGACGATTGGATGGGAGAAAGGAAATTCACCCCAGGGATCACGTCAGTCGCCCTGCTAGACAGGGGTCCAGGAAATTAAATAATGTGGGAAGAAATAGCCAGGGAATTGTTATGGCTAGGCTTGTATAGGCCCTAGGGCTGATAGCCTAGTACCAACCTATGAACCTATGAACCTATGACTCTGTACATGTGCATACAGCAAGGGACGTACTGCAACTGTTTGTGAAGAGTGGGCATATATATATGTTGGTGAAGGTTATGTGCATATTTTTTATGTAGGTTGTAGTGTGTGCCAAAGAAGACAGCATACAGTGCTGGCATGTGACATGTGGTGGTTAAATGCTGTGGGTATGATTTGTCAGGTTTGCAGTGTTGCAGCCAGTGAGGCCTGCTAAAGCTACATGGGCTAGGAACACCTTCAATGCATTCTGCACAACACTGTGCAATATTATTACATAACTGTATACCTCACAACCTTCACATAATTGATATTCCCACCATGAAAGGTGGAATGTATATGTGCCTATATGTATATCTATATGTACACCAATGGATGTTAATATGTATGTGTATATATATATATATATATATATATATATATATATATATATATATATATATATATATATATATATATATATATATATATATATATATAGAGAGAGAGAGAGAGAGACAGGGTCATATTTACTGTGACAGATGCCTGGTGACAAAGCCATGGACTCAAGCTCAATGTTGAAACTGCACTGGCATCCCTTCTGGCAAAACCTCCGTACCCATGAACTACCACATAGGTGGTAGTCTACTTAACACCGAAAGTGTGATAAGAGACCATGGGACACAGGTGGACAGTAGTCTCCCCTTTGATAATCACAGTGCCACACTAGTCATGTAATCTGTCTACATGGCACACCTCCTCACAAAAGGTGTGTCATCCAGGGAAATATAGGTCAGTGTTCCCCTCTACTCATCACACATAAAACCATTATAGAGTACAATGCCCCATGTGGTATGTACCTCACAAGACATCTACAGCAACTGGAAAGGCCACAGACATACCTCACAAAGAGTAATACCAGCATCAAACAGATGCCCTATGCAGACTGTCTCACAAAACCACAGCTAGACTGTGTTGCATACCGTCTACCCAGAGGTGACCTCTGCCTAACATACAAAGCTATGTCAAACCCAAAGCTGTTGGACATGCTCCATGTAACCAGATCACAATCCCTACCAGCTACACTCTCTAGGGACCTAAACCTTGTCACCTCAATAGACAGAGCATGCTGACGGGATAGATTCCTATCTCAGCAACATCCCATACTCTGGAACAAACCACCTATCAATAGCAAACCAAGCTCCTCATTAGCAGTCGTCATGAATAATCCTGATGATTAGATGGGAGATAGGAAATACACACCGGGAATCACCTCTGTGGCTCTGCTGGACAGGGGCATGTGAAATTAGATTACATGTGTGTCAAAGGCCAGGGTAGCGTATGGCTAGGCTTCTATAGGCCCTAGGGCCAATAGCCTATTACCTACCTATGAACTGATACACACCCACATGTACTTGTTGCAATAATTGCTATGTGAGGTTGACTGAGTGTGATGGTGAATGTGTTGGTGAATGTGTCGAGGTTCTGTCAATGTGTGATAGCTTAGTGGGAAACTGTTTCTGTCATGCTATTTTGTGTCCTAGCTCTGATCCCAGCAAAAGATGGGTATGCTATTGCTAGGCAGAAAAATCAGTATGGCATACGGTTTGACGTAGTCCCTTGGTGTGGACTAGTGTGTGCCATTGTAGGCTAAAGCAGTACATGTATGCTTATTGATTGGTATTGCTGGTGAATCCAAATCCCGTATGAACTGTAGTACTACCTGAAGCTGTATGCCTAAACAGCACAGTATGGTGTATGTCCACATTGCTTGGAAACACTGTTATGTGTGTTCCCTGTAGTCCTCACAGATTACATACCTCAGGCATAATGTTTTGTAAGTACTGACACACAGTACTGTATGGTACACATGTAAAGCTCATCTGGGTTGCCATACCTTTGTGTCTTGTATGTATGTGTGATGTGTGTGTGGGTATGCCTGTAACATGTCCTTGGTCATATGTGTGTTACATGATATAAGTGCATATCTAGCAACATGTATAGTCTAGTACAGCAGTATGCCAACTATACTAACGAATGTGCACATATGTTAGGCAGGGGGTTGCCACCAACAGCTAGTGTGGTATACTGGTAATACTGTAACTGGACTTTACAATCATTACAATGGATGATATATTTCATTATGCATTAGCTTGATATATACCTCCTGTGGCTAGGTGGTGCATTGTGTCGCATACAGTGTGACATGTACTGTTGTATAGTCTTACATACTGGTTTCTCTTTGTTGCTGTGCAGAACATGGTTTGATATATACAGCGTGCCAGGCACTGCCATGCAGTTGTGGTATGAGCGCTGATATGTGGTATTGAAAGTGTGTATCGTCTGACAGCCAATAGGTTGCTATATATGGCAGTTCAGTGATATCTGTACTTTAGAATGTTAAGTGTGCCACATGACTTGCTCACACATATTGTCTCATTGTCTTCCAGGGTCATGGCTCACCATCTCAATCTGACATACAGCCCAACTGAAGATGAGCAGATCACAACCAGCTTGGTTCAGCACTACGCCCTGCTGTTCTCAAGAACCAGCCCAGACCAGCATGAGCGGACTGCAGTGTGGTAAAATGTTGTCCATTGGGTAAATGACATAGGCATGCATAACTGGACATATGAGCAGGTACGCCATCACTGTAGTGATTTACTTAGGCATGTCTGGCAGTGTGCGTCTGATGTCCATAGACAACAGCTTGCCACTGGTGGTGGGGTAGCCATCCATCCCCCCCCTTACCAGAGTGGAGGAGCTGCTCCTCAGCCTGGTAGCTCCTGGCCAACAACAACAACAGCAAACATGTATCATCATGGAGGCCGGAGCCACCCAGCGAGTTGACATGGAGCATGCAGGTAACATGGCATATCTGTAGACTACTGTTACCTCTATTGGTAGATCATGCATATGTGAGATGTGTACTGTGTAGTTAGAAGATGTGGAGCCTGGTGTTGTGCAATACTGATAATTTGGAACATAATCTGTAGGCCTGTGACTTTCAACCATTGTACTACTGTAAGCTTGCAAACCCACAGTAGCAATGCCACAGTTGTTGCCACTGACAAACTGTCTCATATCCTTGTAGGTCCCTCTGGTGTGACAGCAAGGCAGCAGACCCATGCTGGTGAGTGTGTTCTACATTAAATATTGCATGATATATGTGCATGTCATAGGTGAGGTGTAGGACATGTACACATAACACACCTACGCATAGTGCATGCTGTGCATGTTTGCTGCGAGACTATGCACATCCCAGTAACGTGTGTAGCTGCCTCAAACACATGCAATACACAGAGAATCCCACACAATTGTGGCAAAACTGTAGTGGACATTGGATAGGCAGAGTTGATACGCATGCACACATCATACACAACATTGTCATACGCAGTACACGTTAATATGCTACACATGGTGTATTCAGACACCCGCTGTATGGTCACACTTCAGTATCCCAAATGTCATCCACACAGCACACATAATATACCTGAGTGGTAGGAGCCTATCATGGGGCTGTGCGACACTCTGCAACACATAACACATTCATGTTAGGCAATGCTCCCTATTGGGCACCTTACAAACCCATGTAACAACTGGTTGTGAAATGGTGAATGTAGCCATGGTACTGCAGTTCAGGTACAGCATGCTAGGTGCCAGTCTGGCACACATTAGTAGCCTAGAGTGACCACATGATGCTGCATGATGCTGGCTCATGGTACTACACCCCATCCAGTTACAGTAACCACAGTACTACACATAGCATTCATTGCTATGCACCTCACTGTTGTGTGTGTGCAAACATATGCACCTATACACAATATGCATAGCAATCACCATTAGTACAAAGTGACACATATATGTCTTGTAATGCTATTGAGTGCATAGGTCACATGACACACATTGGGTATGTGTGATGTTTAATGTTGCAGTTGTGTTGTAGCATGCCATGTCATGGCTGGCACTGACATGTACACAATATGTCCTACACTCACCATAACCACTGTACAATGGCTATGTTGAGCAATGGTATTCCATCAGGTATACATGCACCACTCATTCTGTGTATATACATAGCATGCATGTGCTAAACATGTGTCCACAAATATCTGCTAAAGACATAGACACTCTAATCAGAAATGGATATCTATGTGACACACAGATACACATGCAGCCATGGTATTTATACCTGTAAGTGATGGTGCACAGGACATTGCAGAGCTTTCAATACTTGCACAGCAATGTTGTGTCCATGTACACATTACATTCCAGGGTGAGGCCAATCACTGAACAGCAACACACATGCATCAGAGCCATGTATACTGTTATTAGCAAGGGCTGCCTACACCCGCACTGCATGCTGTTGAGCAACACACGTCCTGCTTGCTGACATGTGTGATGACTGTTTGGCTTGTGATACTTTACCCCACCATCAACTGCTATTGAGTATGTTCTGGATTGCTGGTGGTGTGTGTGTGTCTGTTTAAGTGAGGAGTGTATTTGTGTGCATGTGTGCATGTGTTCATGTGTGCATGTGTGCATGTGTTCCGACATCATGTACAGGTCATAAAGTGTGTTTCCTGTCTTCCTCGCACAGGTGCTGAGGTTGGGCTGGTTCACTGCAGCAGGGAAATTGATGTCACTGAGCAAAATAGTGATGATGAGAATATGTGTGCTGAGGCACAGGCATGTTTGCCAGGGTCTGTCGTTGCGCCACCAATCGACAGAACACAAGTTTCCACCCCATCCATGCACACATTCGTACTGCCAATACATCCATCACCAATGCCCTTAGCTGAGGGACAGTGTACAGTCGGCATTGGCCAGGACAGTGTGGTATCTATGGCATATGCATCCCAACACAGCAGCCATACCCAGATGTCTGGAAGGGTACCACATAGGCAGATGTCCAGGGGTTCTCGTCGGAGCACTGCTGCTCATCATGCCCCTGGCAGATATGCCACAGGTCTTACAACTTCATGCATGTTCCAGGCACGTATGGAATGGTACACCAGACAGGGACTAAGGGCACAGAGGGCACATAACACCACTGTAATTGACAGTATCCATGACCTAACAGGTGCCATCCTTAATTACAATGAGGTCACTGATAGACATTGGGGTGAGACATTAGATGTCCTCCGCAATGTCATTTCCATGTGTCAGGACAGTGCGGGATGGGTGAGACGTCGATGTGGACATATGCCAGCAACATCTGCAGCTGGCAGTCGCCACGGACATCCCTCAAGCCACAGCTGCTCCCATAGTGCCAGTACCAACCCCAGCAATGTTGGCGGTGGGCTCTCCATAGAATGTCCTAGAAGACCACATGCACGTGGCTATGGACAGTCCCAGCAGGGACCTGGGTCCAGTGTACATCTGTCCACCTCTGAGGATAGTACACAGTCTGGCTTAGTACCTGATACTGTCAGTAGCACACCTGCCAGGCACAGGTACCGTGTCCATGGCCAGAGATGGTGATCTGTAAAGCCTGGCAGGTACAGTCTGTGGCTGTCCCACAAATCCCTGTATATGGCAGCCACATGGTGGAACTGTGTGCATGCAGAAACACACACACATATAACAGACACCTAGGGCTAACACATATCCGCACACATTACATCAACATTGGCCCGTAGCAGTACTCTTGGCCCTCACACACACACACACACACACACACACACACACACACACACACACACACACACACACATACATGTCAATTGTATGGCTCAATGTAGGCCTCTGGCAAACCAACAACACACCCTGTGCATATGATGAATCCTGTGCCACCTCCTGTCATCTGTAACATTCATGCAGGAACAGGCTACCATGGTGCTGATGCACAGGGTGACTTTACAGCAGTATAGCAATGTTAGCATGTTGTTGGCAGTAGAGTGTAATGATATCCTTGAAGGTGTATCTGCGCAGGCATGATGCATTAAAGCTATGATTGTCAATGTAGTATTGTTTACACCAGTGTTAGTTCCAATAGTGTATTGTCCGCCCATGTGCCACTTGGCTGATGTGTGTAGTATTGGCAGCATGTGTTAGAGAGTGGACAGTACGTGTGCGATGTGTGTAGCACAGATTTGCAGGTGTACATTTATGAACTTGGTGGAGGTGCATGTATGTGCATAGTGGACACATGGGCAGGGTGACATGCCCTGTGTTACACAGTAACACTCCATAGTTTCTATTGGTGGCCAGTATGCATTGTGCTACACACATTTTGGAACTTGAGTACACGTGTGTATGGCATGGTTTGACACTGTGCTGCGGGTGATACTGTTACTATCTGTCATTGTTTTGCACTCTAGTAGTATACATAACCTCAACAGCCTGACCATAAACAATCGTTAGAAGATGTCTTGACAACTGACACACAGATATAGGACACACAGTAACATTTGGAGCCTTCAGGTACTATACTATGCCAGTAACCAGTGGTATTCACCTGCACCCATTCCTGAGACCACTCCTGTTTGCCATATAGCTCTCTTAGGTACAAGCAGTTACAGTAGGGATATGTCCGTCCATGTCTGGAAATGCATACTGTGGCCTATAATGTATTCTCCAGATGACACACACATCCTCCCCAAGGGTATCATAGAGACAGATACCTGTTGTCAAACCCATGCTGTAAAGCTATAAGCCATCCCGAGCATAGTCATCCACCTTTACGAAACATAGTATCCCCACAGTACCACATAGGTAGTAGCCACCAACATGTTGAACAGGTACCGATGTGTACATGCAGCCAAGTGTTACATCATCTCTACTTTGGTAATCACATTTCCAAAGGTATTTAGTAATCCCTCGGTGGATCACATAAGCAATAAGGGGTCTGCATGCATATCCACAAAGGTTGTTGTACACCTATAATGAACAGTCATCATTGATAGACTTTGCTGCATTTGAACAGGTCTGTAATATACCTCAGCCATAAACCCTCACTCACACAATTCAATAGAAACCGTAATGAGTGTGTGTGACACGGATGACCTAGGCCAGTGATCACTGCAGTGGCTGGCCTTGTCACAAGCATACAGATGTGACCTAAGGTCTGGAAAGCGGCAACACACTCTGGCAAAGATGACAGATGTGTTCATGGAGAAAGTAGGGTTCCCACCTTTGAAGTAATTGAGGTCACATGTACATATATGTATTTGCCACACAGCTACCTGACATGTGCAATGCACATACTGTTGTCATACTGATATGTCATACAGTAGTAAAAGCAAAACCCACAACACATTGACCAACAGTGTCACACAGATAGAGCACACACACACACCAAGTGCAGGCTTCAAACCCCTACCTAACTACTTCATGATACTAGAGGAGTATGCATTAACATGACATGCTATACACATTACTGGGAGTTCTTTTTTCCACAGGTATATTTGTAGGATGGTGACATCGGTATATTTATAGGATGGTGACATCATCAGACTTGAGAAAGATTAGTATACCACTTTTAAGGTGTTGTAATACTCTCCAAAAAGGTTGCTTATCTTCAAGGAGATAACACACTTGTCAAATGCAGGATTCAAACCCCTATTTAACTACTTCATGATACTAGAGGAGTACACATTAAAACAGCTCGCTATATACATTACTGTGAGTTCTCTTTTCCACAGGTATATTTGTAGGATGGTGACATCATCAGGCTTGAGAAAGATTACTATACCACTTTTAAGGTGTTGTACTACTCTCCAAAAAGGTTGCTCCTTTCCAAAGAAATCACACACTTGTCAAGTGGAGGATTCAAACACCTACTTAATTACTTTATGATATGACAGGAGTACACATTAACACGACATGCTACACACATTACTGTGGGTTCTTTTTTCCACAGGTATATTTGTAGAATGGTGACATCATCAGACTTGAGAAAGATTTCTATACCACTTTTAACGTGTTTTACTATTCTCCAAAAAGGTTGCTCCTCTCCAAGTAGATCACACACGAACATTTGTCAAGTGCATGATTCAAACTCCTACCTAACTTCTTCATGATACTAGAGGAGTATGCATTAACACAACACACTATGCACATCACTGTGTGCTAATTTTTCCACAGGTATATTTGTAGGATGATGACATCATCAGACTTGAGAAAGATTTGTATACCACTTTTAAGGTGTTTTACTACTCTGCAAAAAGGTTGCTCCTCTCTAAAGAGATCACACACTTGTCAAGTGCAGAATTCAAACCCCTACCTAACTACTTCATGATATTATAGGAGTTCTCATTTACACGATGCGTTACACACATTACTGCAAGCTCTTTTTTCTACAGACTACACAAAGTGGATTACATTAGGTGGGCTACATAGAAGGAATGTCTAAACACTTTGGCCATGTGATCATCAAAGGAGAGTTTACTATCTACCTGTGTCCCCAGGGCCATAATGACTTTCTCCTTACATACCAGATTACCACCTATGTGATAATTTGTGTGCACTTTGTTTTATCCAAAGGGGATGACTATGCATTATTTGGCATTCAGCTTGAGGGCATTGTTTTGACACCAGGTATCTGTCTCTGTAAGACCCTTCTGGAGGATGTCTGTGTCAGCCATAGAGTCGATTATGGACCACAGTTAGCAGTCATCTGCAAACCTGTTCAGCCATACTCCTCCCATGCTTGCTTGTACCTCTGAGCAGTATCTACTGAACAGGTGGGGTCCCAGGACCAAGACCTGTGTGATGCCATTTGTGACTGGTTTAGAGTCGGACATGGCACCCGCAACCCTGAACATGTGTGTTTGATCTGTGAGCCACTTGGCCACCCATCCTGTGACATAGCTGTTAATGTTCAAGCTGGTAAGCTTGTCCATGATGACAGAGTGAGGAATGGTGTAGAAAGTCCTTAGAGAGGTCGGGTGGGCTGTGTGGACTGCTTTCACCTCCATCTATGTCCTTGGTAACTGTTTCAAATAAGTCAACTAGGTTTAGGAGGCAGGATCTGCCTTTAACAAGGTCAAATTGGGTAGAGTCCAGTGGCTGGAGGTTTCCAATGTCTCTGTTTATGGGTTCCATGATAACTTGCTCCATAGCTTTGCAGACCAGACTGAGTAGACCTATAGGGCAATGGTTTCCAGGTTCTGTTGTGGCACCCCCTTTCTGGAGCTGGATGACTGTTGGTGTATGCCATTCTTTGGGTACATAGCCTGTGGTACGATTGAGTCTGGACAGTGAATGTAGGTGTGGGTGTAGTTCCTTTTGGGGCTGGTGTAAGATGCAGCCTGGAACACCATCCAGTCCCACTGATGCTGTGTTCATAGCTTTGGAGAGGGCTATCTTTACCTGCATGTCCATGAAGCCTGGGCTCTGCATTCTTCTGGGATGGACACAGGCCCTTTTGGGGGTGATGGGGGGAGTTTGCACTGAACCTGTCCCCCAGGATGTGGGCAATGTAAGTTGGTTCAGTGTATTTCTTGCCACGTTTCAGTAGCTGACAGCATATTTGGAAGTTGCCACCTACATGCTTGGTATAGCTAACGAAGGCTTTGTAGTTGTTATTCTTACATTCCTTGGCAATTTGTCTTTAGAAACTGGCCTTGGATTATTTTATGAGTGATCATTGTTTCTTCCTAATAATGATCAGTGAAGCCTTTCCTTTTGTGAAGTTTGCTCTATCATGTGTTCGTTTCCTCCTGCTGTTGTCTAGCTTATTTATGGGTGACAACCACTCGACTGGTTTCTTATTTTTGGAGGAGTGCATCTTGATTTTATTTGGGATGTCTCAATCAATGCATCCCTGCAGATGCTCATAGGATGCACTTGTAAATTATTCGGCAAATTGTATAGCATTATCCTATAGCAAGGGGGCTTTGAAACTTTCCACTTTGGTTTTGATAAGTGTGCAGTTTGCTTTTGAAAATGTCTTCACAGTGGTTTCATTGACTGGGGGGGTGGGTGGGATGTGGATGTCCAGTGTGATTACTTTATGATCTGATATTACTAGCGAGGGGTTTATCTCTGTTGTGGTACACTGGTACCCACATGTTGGTGATGATCAGGTCCAGTATGTTGTCACCTCTAGTGGGCGTGGTGACCAGCTGTTCCAGGGTGTTAGAGTTTTTAAACTCTAGGAAACATTGGGCAAAGGACTTTGTACACGAGTAATTCTCCCACTCAATGTTTGGGTAGTTGCAATCTCCTCATATAATGGTGTTTGATAGGACCTTTGTATTTTCCACTGTTCTCAGGACTACTGAGTGAGGTTTCTGATACAAGGTAGGTGATCTGTAGCAGGCTATAATCTAATAAGCAGCTTTGCCCAATTTTAGTTGCATTTGCATGGTCTCCAAGGCCTCATGCTGTGCCACTTACCTGCAGGTGTGGGTATCCATAAGGTAAATGGCTACACCCTTTCCTTTGGTATTTTACTCATGGTTTTGGGTCCAAAGATCAGAGGGAATGTGAGTGTTTTATGTGGAGCATGTCCAACAGCTCTGTGTTTGATGTAGCTTTGTATGTTAGGCAGAGAACACCTCTGAGTAGGTGATATGCAAGGGAGTACGGCTGGAGCATTTTGAAATAGTCTGTGTATGGCATGTATTTCAGGCCGCTAATGCTCTTTGTGAGGTATTGCTGCAAGCTTTCCAGTTGTTGTAGTTGTCTTGTGAGGTACATAGCAAAAGGGGTGTTGTACTCTTTTATGGTTTTAGTGAGTGATGAGTAGAGGGGAACAATGTCCTCTTCTATTCTGCATGAGACACCTTTTGTGATGAGGTGTGCCACATAGGAGGATTTCCTGACTACTGTGGGGATGTGATTATCACAGTTGTGTCCACTGTCCACCTGTGACCCAAGGTCTCTTGTCACACTTTCAGTGTTAAGTATACTACCACCTATGTTGTAGTTCATGGCTACAGAGTTTTTAACAAAGGGGATGACAATGCACATTTTGGCATTGAGCTTGAGCCCATGGCTTTGACAAAAGCCATCTGTGTCAGTGAGGCCCTTCTGTAGGATGTCCACATCTTTAGTGTTTACAATTATGGCTCCTAGTTTGCAGTCATCTGGAAACTTCAGTAGCCACAGACCTTCCATGTTACAGTTTACTTCAGGGAAATAGATACTAAACAGGACAAGACCCAGGACTGGACTCTGTGGTACTGCACTCGTCACTGGTCCAAAGTCATACATGGAGTCTGCTACTTTCACAGTGTGTGTTCTGTCAGTAAGCCTGTTGGCAACCCATCTTGTGACATAGCAATTTATACCTCATTTAGTGGGTTTATCTATATTTACAGAGTGTGGGGTGGTGTTGTAAGCTGTGGCAGGATCTACATAGGCTGTGCGAACCACCTTACCCTTGTCTACGGTTCTGGTGACTGCTTCAATATCATGTATCAGGTTTAGGAGACATGATCTGCATTTTACAAACCCAACATGGTTGTGGTCCAGGGTTTGGGGATTACAACTGTATTTTTTATAAGTGTATGATGATACATTCCATGGCTTTGAAGGGCAGGCTCATCAGGCTAATGGGGCGCTAGTTCCTGGGGTCCGTGGTGTCTCCACCCTTGTGTAGTGGGATAACCGTCGGTGTGCACCATTAAGCTGGCACAAAGCCTGAGGTGTGGCTATGACTGAACATGGTATGTTGTTGTGGTGCCTGTTCGTTCTATGGTTTGTGCAGAACACAGCCTGGGAGGTTATCTGGTCCCATGGCTGCTGTTATACTGTCTTTGGAGAGTGTTTTTTACCTGTGCAGCCATGATGACAGCAACTTTGCAGTCTTCCATTATAGTGATGTGCTCTTTCATGGGTGAGAGGGGGATAAAGTTAACACTGATCCTATCTGTCAGGATGTTGGCAATATCAGTTGGGTCTGTATATTTAGTGCCATTGAGCTGTAACTCAGAACAGATCTGAGTGTTGCCATGACATGGACCTGTCTGTTGTGCAGAGATCTTCTGAGGAGACAGTATGCAACAGAGTACAGATTGGGTTAAATTCAGTCTTGTTGCATGGGGCAAATGTTTGAGGCCAGTAATCCTCTTGTTGAGGTACTTCAGTGGTCTTTCCAGCTGCTGGCGGTGCCTAGTCGGATTCATCGCAAGTGTGTTGTGTTACTCTCTGACTGGTCTGATTACTGATGAGTAGAGAGAGCCTCCTTTGATCTACATGCACAGACCTTGGCAGGTTGTGTGAACACATAGCATGATTTTCTGAGCACTTTGTGAATGTGTTTTTGGAAGTAGAGATGACTAACCACATTTGTCCATAGGTCCCTTATTATCACCTCCATATTTAGCCTGTGTGAGCATGCCCAGTATGACTTTCGGTATGTTGCTGCCTGACATTTGCTTCATTTATTTAAGTGTGTGAGCATGCCTAGTATGACCTTTCAGTGTGATGCTGAATGAGATCCACTACATTTGTTGATGTGTGTGAGCACGGCTGCTATAGACATTTATACTATATGTGTGTGGAAAATCAAGTTGTATTTTTACAGCAGGGCTCACCTTTGTGTCATAAATCAACAGGGATCATGCTGTGCCTGCAGGGCTTCCATGAGACACTTTGCATAGACTTATCAACATTTCTACATACAGGGGGGGGGGCAGCTATTTTTTTCACATTTCTACCCGGGGGCACACTTGATTGTTACTGTGGGTGTACATAGGATGACGGGTACACCTGACACTTATACACATTTGCTAGGCCTGCACTGCTATGTAAGGTACTCCATTTCAGTCTGTACTGTCGCCTATCATACTGGCTTGAGGCATACTACTGTACTACAGATCTTAGTGTCTACTGTCACGTATATTAGATTGCAACTTCATAGCCTACCCAACCCACATCACACCACCTGGCCTGCTGCTCTCTGTCTGCATAGGCCTATGGGGGAGGTTACCCATATGCCTCTTTAGGGGCATGCTACAGCATTTCTTTTTGTTTGCATTAGTGTACAATTGTCCTACTGTGGCTTTGCCAGTGAAATGCTGTCATGGCTTAGTGGTTAAGTACTGTGACTATAGTGCACAGTATCTTGGGTTGAAGCCCTGTCACTGCTTTTTATTTTCATGCTGAGCAGACCAGACTGCTTAAAGAACAGTAAAGCAGATATAAGCATGTTTACCTGACTTTGCTCAACTTTGCCCGATTTTGCCCGACCTTGCCCAACATTGCTCAACATTGTGCGGGAAGTTTTGTTTACATATACTAAATAGTGGTAAAAGCTGCTTAGCACTGCTTTATATTGCTTAAAACATGGCAATCATGCCTCAGGTGGTGCTGCAGGGCTGCCTATGTCAGATGCACATAGTACACTCCCTATACATGTGTGGAAACAGGTAGTGTCAAGTTAGGCATCCCTTTTATTTTATATGCAAGTCAGAGAGAGGTGTCATTTCCAGGGTTCCTACTGAGCCAGTGTATGTGCTATGCGTTGCCTCTTTGCCAAGGCCAAGGCATACTGGGCACACCTCCTTCTGCCTACTGGGGCAGGCTCAGGTTGTTCCTCCTCTGAGTCACGCTGTGCATGTGCAGGCCTTGGCAATGGTGGGGGCTATCTGGCCCTGCCCCATGCTGTTCCTGCTGCAGCTGTTTTCACAGGATCATATTGTGTAGCATGGCAAATACCATGACAATTTGGGTACATGTAGTTGGTGAGTACTGCAAGGCTCCACTAGATGTGTACAGGCACCAGAACTGTGACTTGAGCATCCCAAACACACGCTCGATTACATTTCGTGTTTGTGCGTGTGCCTCATTATGGAGTTCTTGTTCAGATGTGTGTGCATTTCTGATGGGTGTCATCAGCCACGGCTGCAGTGCGTATCCAGAATCCCCCACTAGGTGACCGTCAGGGATGTCCCCATTGGCAAATGTCTGGTACAGCTGCATCAGATGCCAGATATGGGAATCATGGTAGCTTCCAGGGCAGCCAGCACACACATTCAGTATTATGCCCTGGGCATCGCACACAACCTGGCAGTTGATGGAGTGGAAGCCCTTGCAGTTGATGTAGGCCCTACCCTGCTCACCAGCCGGTGCTTTGATGTATATGTGCATGGAGTCAATAGCACCCACTACCTCAGGGTAGCATATTGCTGGCCAATACCTCACAGGAATTGAGGAAATATACATGATCACCGACATGTGCTGACATGGCATTCAGGAAATGGTGCAGTACCCTGGATGCTGATGCCTGTGAAATCCCCATCATATTACCAGCTGGTCTCTGGAAGGTACCTGTTGCTAGTATTCTTAGGCCAACACATACCTTGGTTTCCATTGGGATGGGTTCCTCTCTGTTGGTTCTGTGTGTGAGGCATGGCCTGCACAGCTCAACAATTTGCTGCAGGAGGTCTCTGTCCACTCTATAGCGCTCCACTATCTCCAGCTCATGTAGCCCCTGGTAGGTTACCCTGGGTCTGTACACTCTTCTCTGTCTCCTCACTGTGGGCTGCTCAGCAGCATTCGCAATGGCACCACCCTCAGCATCTTGCACATGTTGCCTTATAATAGCAATGACAACTCCTAATTTTTTTTTTGTCTCAGTTAAGCTTTTTAAGTTTTCACTTCTCTTTGTAGACTGCAGTGTTGCAGTGTTTCTGAGAAAAACATGGGGGAATGTTGTTTGCAGAGTTTTAAGTGCTGGGCTGGGCTGGGCTATTGTACTGCCTGTGTAATTGGCTAATTCTGATTGATTTCACCTGGCAGGTATGCTAGTTCTCCTTGGTTAACTTCCTACTACTTCTTTTCCTTCCGTTTCCCTTTCTGTTTCCACAGGGGGGCAGCACCACACAAACAAGTGCAAACATGCGCACGCGAGTGCACACAAGCACACACAGGCGTAGATGGGTTTAGAGGCACGCACACGCAAGCACACAGTGTAAGCATCTTTGCAAGAAACTTTAGTGATATCCACGGCGTACACCTTCGGTTTCTGGGTTTCAGTTAAGACAACTGTCGACACAACTCACAGCAAACACATGCCACTCTGCTCCAATAAGCTTACAGTCTTTGATACTTGCCCCCTCATGATGTCACCTATATTTTACTGTACTACTCCCCTAATCCTACACTTACACTCTAGGGACATGGTTCACATGGCAGGGAAAATTAGGATTCACTATCCTTATCCTCATTTGCATAGGATTGCCTACTAATGCTTGGTTACATCTCTCAAACTGAGTTTCCCCCCTTAGCAACCACCACTCAGTAGCCATGTTGTCTTCAGCCTGCCATTCACCTGCATGGCAGAGGAATATTTTTAGTAAAATGCCTATTTTTTGCTTTTTTGTTTTTATTTTCTGGTTTTTATAGCGCTGCATGTTTGCATTCGGAGATTGGGGAAAAAAATGTATTTTTAATATTTAGCAACAGATTAAAATGCCAATGGCCTTATATTTGGCCATTGGCATGCTTCCTCAACTGGATGCGTCCTTTATTTGGAGCTGTCATAGCTCCATTTTGCTATTAGCAGAATGGTACTCCGTTACCAATAGAGTACATTTCTGCAAATACCTCTACTCTTACTCGGACAGGTTAGTGTTTCCTGGATGGCAAATTTACCTCATTTGCATAGCTTTCAGCAGCAAATGAGGTAATTTGCATAACATAACACTGTCCGTGCAAGAGTAGTTTTAGGAGCTCTCATGCATGCCCTTGCTGGCTGTTGCTGGATAGCTTGGCAGACATATTGAATGTCTGGAGTCTTACTCTACTCTTAGACAACATGCAAGCCTTCATGAATCCGGCCCCTTCTCTAACGTCAAAACTGGCATACTTGAACTCCAAAATTTCCTGGCAAAGAAGTAACTCACTACTAAATCTCATTAAAAAAAAAAAAAAAACTATTCCTGCTACCAAATGAACACTCATCAACCATTGCTATTAAATTTAACCACGGCTTCATTGATTACTCCTCCTCTATAAGAAATCAGAATACAAGCATGCTGAGCACTCTGTCCCTACCTAATGCTCAGGCTCAGGGTACATTTATTCACCAATGAGTTTCGACATCTACAAAAGGAAAGATAGAGATTTTAACCCGGTGGGAAAAATGGGCCAGAAAACCATGAAACATTGAGTCTGAAGTAGTTAGTGAAGCTAATCATCCTTCCCCACTTTTCTAGCAATTTCCAAACATACTCCTAAATTTAATTTATGGATTCACTTTAGAACACTGAAAGGCCAAAATTATGGGATGCAATGTTTTAAGTTTTCATTATTTTGAATTTTCAATATTTTGGTCTCAGTGTTCTGAATTTCAGTGTTATGGGCTTTTGATGTTCTAAAGTGAATTTATAAATATATATATATATATATATATATATATATATATATATATATATATATATATACATATACACACACACACACATATATATGCGTGTGTGTGTGTGTGTGTGCGCGTGTGCATGTGTGTAGACATATTTAGAGACAGTGATATATATATATATATATATATATATATATATATATATATATATATATATATATATATACACTCTACTGAAAAGCTACATCCCTTTTTCTTCTCATACTGTGTGATATTTGAAGGAGTAGACAGTGATACCCTCACTTTCTGAAACATTAAATTATATAAAGGGCTTTTTCTTTTTGATAAAATTGCTATTGTTTACTTATCAAAATATGTTAAAGCAATTACACTTAGCAGTAGTTAACAGGAAAAATGGCCAGAGCAGAATAATGATAGAGAACTATGGAACAGGCAGACTTAACTGCATTCTGTAATATACAGATGTGCAGTGTAATCTAAGTGTGCCAAATTGCCAGCTAACTTATTTATTTATTTGTTTATTTGTCTTTGTTTACTGGGAAAGTCTGACTTGGTAATACTTATTTTCAGTGGAGGCCTGGGGAGAAAAACTCCATTTGCTTATATTGGGTTATACTATGTGTGTGTGTGTGTGTGTGTGTGTGTGTGTGTGTGTGTGTGTGTGTGTGTGTGTGTGTGTGTATGTACTTCACACCACTGAAATCCCATTTCACTGACTTTCATTTCACCAACAGCTTACAATGCTAAATTTCAAAATACTAAATAGGAAACCATAGATAAACACATTAATGACTAACTCTTTCAACAACTTAAAAACTACTTACTTATCCTCTTAACAGAAACCAGACAATGTAAAGCCAAACTAAGTGGGGGGTCACGCCATCCACATCCCCAACATGGGGAGTGTGCCCCCCGAACTACATATACTAACTCCAGGATCACACTACAGTGGGGAAAAGGGCATGTACTCTACACACTGCCACTACTGCTGGGAATGCACAAAAATCCACCATATTACTTTAGATACTTCCCATACAAATGTAAAGAGACATAGCCACATTAAAAACACTACAACACCACTTTTTATTCTGACACTCAGTACTGTAAGTTACAAAAATTCTTTCTATCACAAACAAGTTAAAGGCGAACAGAAACCCACATCAGGTCTATAGCTTACAATTCAGTGAAATGAGTTTCAGTGAAATGAATTTTCAATATTTTGAAAATTAGGTGATCTGGTCTCACTGAAATGAATTTCAGTGAAATGAGATTTCAGTGATGTAAAGTATATATATATATATATATATATATATATATATATATATATATAGTCATGCATATTGCTCAAATGATAGAATTGTACAGGAAGGTTGATGCGATATAAACATTTATTCCCTACACAAACAAGATAATCCTTGTCTTCCACAACTTCATAACCATGGGAAGAAGACAATGATGGTATTATGCTTTCCAGTCTAGAAGCATATGGCAGATGGCTGATATAAAATAAAACGTGCAGGCATTAGAACTATAAGGACTCAGCAGTGGCATGAAGATATGAACTGGATGCTCACTTTTGCTAACATATTGTGTTCCAGTTGTGGGCTAAGAATAAGTTACTTGACAATACACGTTTTACTATAACTTTGGAGGTAAACTTGTGGAACAATATTTCAGGCATTTAATTTTCAATGTGATGCTTTTGACTGGGTACCCTTTTAGAGAACAGCCTTGTAGCTATTGTGATGTTTTACAGGACAGTAATGAATTGAGATGTGTCTGAAAAAAAAAGATTCTCTGGATAACATATCATGCATTTTAAGACATAATTATTTCCCTCTTCAGATATTCTTCATGAAAAAATCTATTATTTGAATCTGATACACTGGGATAATTTAATATAATAATGAAAAATAGGATTACACCACAATGAGTAACTTGGAGTTTTGATTGCAAGAGTCACATATCAAGAAGAAGTAATGGTATCTATAATTAGAGGTATTAATCAAAGGGAAAATAAAGTTGTAAGTGGATGTCCTCTTTTCCTCTTGAAAAAAGGAAACTGAAGTGTTCTGCATATGTTGACAACAGTTGGCATTAATTAATAGTTATTAAGTAATGAGCAAAGATTACAACAAACTGTGTTCAAGGATAAAATACATACATCAAAATGAGTGTAGCCTTAAAACATGCCTTCTGTCTTACCAAACAAAAGTTTTTAATCACTATAAAAATAAGTACAATCTAAGGTTATAATATTTCTGCAGGACTGGGGAAGTATAAGCATATAAATTATATATTCTTCTATGAGCATTCTGGTCTCAAGAGATGTGCTGATTGCTGAAGAAATGACAGCTGACACTGGGGATATACTGTAGTGAAGAAGCACAGTTGTTTTCCATGCTTTGGAGGTTTAAGAATCCAAAAGACATAAATGAGATAAAGATAGAAGTGACAGTTACATTCAGTTCATTGTTTCTAAATTAGACAGAAAGTTACTTCCAGAATCTGTGAAAATCAACACCAGTCATAAATAAAGGGTTAAAGGCAAAGAATCAAGAACTATCACAAACATTTTACTTTGTGCAAAAGTACTTAAAAAAAAACAATGTTTTTATTGGCATGAACACACAAAGAAATGCAGTCATATTAAACTGTTTGGTTATGCTCTTGTATTTACTTGTTTCAGCTTGGTAAATAACCTGTGTAAAACAAACCTAATTCTGTGCTTTTTAATAGAAATCCTTGAACCATGCAGAAAACTCATGCATTTTATGCTGATCTCTCTGTGGCTGTGAGATGAAGAATTACAGAGACATATTTTTTTGTATGTGCCAACAAATCAAATTGCAAAAATGTCAGAAACTCTCTAGAGGTGAACTGCTACAAATTAGCAGAAACCTCTTCATATGAATACATACACAAAGTAAATGTATATTTCTAAACTTATAGCAATGATTTGCAGCACGTTGCTTATTAAAGTGTTCCTTTACTTCTGATTCTCACAATGTAACAATTAACACTGAAACATTTTTTCTTTTATATATATATATATATATATATATATATATATATATATATATTTTTTTTTTTACCTTAATGGCTTAATAAAGAAACTTGACTAGGTTTATAAATGCAGTGCAGGTCTGTGCATGTTTTCTTACCATGCTTATATTTGTTATTATACAATGACTCTGATAATCAAAAACAAATAATCTGATTGGACTGCCCAACAAGTGTGCCCATCATTAATCAAGCATATACCCTTAGAAAAAAAGTCAGGCTGTTGAAGTAGCATTGAGCAACCAGACCTTCTATTGTCATATGCTGGGGGACAGTAAAATACAAGAAAAAATCATGTACGGTCTGCAAAACTAAGGAAAGAGAAACATATCTGATTTTCCTTGTATTTCCCTCATAAAATCCTGACGTTTTACGCATTAAAAGAAAACAGCAAGAGAGATTTTCTTTTCTTCATTGCTTCTTCTGCACTGCACTGATGTACTGTGCAGGTGTGGAAATGCAAGTCCCATCTGCATGCACATTACATCAGTAATGAAGGAAGAATGTGTAAGAAGAGTGAAGTATAGTTATACAGAGACATTAAAAAAAGGTAAGCAATTTCATTCTTAAATCATGTCATTATATGAAAGAAATAATCCACTCCTGTTTTTTTGGCTATATCAGGATTTACCCATGGTTGGCTTTGTTTAATCACTCAGACTTCACCCATATAATCAAACACACCATCCGTGGATTATTCCTGATATACCCCCACACAACTATGGATTATTGCTTAATTATGCAATTGCTGTTCAAAAAATGAACATGTTGATTGGACAGTCTAAACAGC